>NW_019525233.1:1642201-1642950 GCF_002814215.2 Seriola lalandi dorsalis | reverse complement strand
CACTTTTTTTGCAACACGATAATATGTGGTTTTTTTGACTTTGCAGGCCTTACTATACTATGATGCCTTTACACATAACTAAATTATGACATTTTTTCATGTTTTTATACCTTTTTATACTATGTCATTTTTTCACTTTTTTTGCCATACTATACTATGTCTTTTTTTCACTTTTTTTGCCATACTATACTATGTCCTTTTTTCACTTTCTTTGCCATACTATACTATGTAGTTTTTTTCACTTTGCTGGCCTTACTATACTATGATTTCTTTACACATAACTATATTATGACATTTTTTCATGTTTTTATGCCTTATAACACTATGTCGTTTTTTCACTTTTTTTTTTTGCCATACTATACTATGTCGTTTTTTCCACTTTTTTGCCATACTATACTATGTCATTTTTTCACTTTTTTTGCAACACGATACTATGTGGTTTTTTTGACTTTGCAGGCCTTACTATACTATGATGCCTTTACACATAACTATATTATGACATTTTTTCATGCTTTTATGCCTTATAACACTATGTCGTTTTTTCACTTTTTTTTTTGCCATACTATACTATGTCGTTTTTTCACTTTTTTTGCCATACTATACTATGTTGTTTTTTTGACTTTGCAGGCCTTATTATACTATGATTTCTTTACACATAACTATATTATGACGTTTTTTGATGTTTTTATGCCTCAATATAATATTCGTTTTTTTCACTCTTTAGCCCTTTTTATACGATGACACATTTG
>NW_019525233.1:1640344-1641069 GCF_002814215.2 Seriola lalandi dorsalis | reverse complement strand
TTTTTTGCCATACTATACTATGTTGTTTTTTTCACTTTGCTGGCCTTACTATACTATGATTTCTTTACACATAACTATATTATGACATTTTTTCATGTTTTTATGCCTTATAACACTATGTCGTTTTTTCACTTTTTTTTTTTTGCCATACTATACTATGTCGTTTTTTCACTTTGCAGGCCTTACTATACTATGATGCCTTTACACATAACTATATTATGACATTTTTTCATGTTTTTATTCCTTTTTATACTATGTCATTTTTTCCACTTTTTTTGCCATACTATACTATGTCGCTTTTTTCCCTTTTTTGCCACACTACACTATGTCGCTTTTTTTCACTTTTTTTGCCATACTATACTATGTCCTTTTTTCACTTTCTTTGCCATACTATACTATGTAGTTTTTTTCACTTTGCTGGCCTTACTATACTATGATTTCTTTACACATAACTATATTATGACATTTTTTCATGTTTTTATGCCTTATAACACTATGTCGTTTTTTAATTTTTTTTTTGCCATACTATACTATGTCGTTTTTTCACTTTTTTGCCATACTATACTATGTCATTTTTTCACTTTTTTTGCAACACGATACTATGTGGTTTTTTTGACTTTGCAGGCCTTACTATACTATGATGCCTTTACACATAACTAAATTATGACATTTTTTCATGTTTTTATACCTTTTTATACTATGTCATTTTTTCACTTTTTTTGCCA
>NW_019525233.1:1635700-1638602 GCF_002814215.2 Seriola lalandi dorsalis | reverse complement strand
TTTTGCCATACTATACTATGTCGTTTTTTCACTTTTTTTGCCATACTATACTATGTTGTTTTTTTCACTTTGCTGGCCTTACTATACTATGATTTCTTTACACATAACTATATTATGACATTTTTTCATGTTTTTATGCCTTATAACACTATGTCGTTTTTTCACTTTTTTTTTTTTGCCATACTATACTATGTCGTTTTTTCACTTTTTTTGCCATACTATACTATGTTGTTTTTTCACTTATTTTGCAACACGATACTATATGGTTTTTTTGACTTTACAGGCCTTACTATGCTATGATGCCTTTACACATAACTATATTATGACATTTTTTCATGTTTTTATACCTTTTTATACTATGTCAGTTTTTTCACTTTGCAGGCCATATTATACTATGTCCTTTTTTCACTTTTTTTGCCATCCTATACTATGTCCTTTTTTCACCTTTTCTACCATACTATACTATTTTGTTTTTTTCACTTTGCAGGCCTTACTATACTATGATTTCTTTACACATAACTATATTATGACATTTTTTCATGTTTTTATGCCTTATAACACTATGTCGTTTTTTCACTTTTTTTTTGCCATACTATACTATGTTGTTTTTTTGACTTTGCAGGCCTTACTATACTATGATTTCTTTACACATAACTATATTATGACATTTTTTCATGTTTTTATGACCTTTTTATACTATGTCGTTTTTTCACTTTTTTTTTTGCCATACTATACTATGTCGTTTTTTCACTTTTTTGCCATACTATACTATGTCATTTTTTCACTTTTTTTGCAACACGATAATATGTGGTTTTTTTGACTTTGCAGGCCTTACTATACTATGATGCCTTTACACATAACTAAATTATGACATTTTTTCATGTTTTTATACCTTTTTATACTATGTCATTTTTTCACTTTTTTTGCCATACTATACTATGTCGTTTTTTTCACTTTTTTTGCCATACTATACTATGTTGTTTTTTTCACTTTGCAGGTCTTACTATACTATGAGTTCTTTATACTTAACTATATTATGACATTTTTTTATGTTTTTATGCCTTATAACACTATGTCATTTTTTCCACTTTTTTTGCCATACTATACTATGTCGTTTTTTTCCCTTTTTTGCCATACTATACTATGTTGTTTTTTTGAATTTGCAGGCCTTACTATACTATGATGCCTTTACACATAACTATATTATGACATTTTTTCATGTTTTTATGCCTTATAACACTAGGTCATTTTTTCACTTTTTTTGCCATACTATACTATGTCGCTTTTTTCCCTTTTTTGCCATACTACACTATGTCGTTTTTTTTCACTTTGCAGGCCTTACTATACTATGATGTCTTTATACTTAACTATATTATGACGTCTTTAATGTTTTTATGCCTTATAACACTATGTCATTTTTTCACTTTTTTTGCCATACTATACTATGTCCTTTTTTCACTTTTTTTGCCATACTATACTATGTTGTTTTTTTCACTTTGCAGGCCTTACTATACTATGATGCCTTTACAGATAACTATATTATGACATTTTTTCATGTTTTTATGCCTTATAACACTATGTCGTTTTTTCACTTTTTTTTTTGCCATACTATACTATGTCCTTTTTTCACTTTTTTTGCCATACTATACTATGTTGTTTTTTTGACTTTGCAGGCCTTATTATACTATGATTTCTTTACACATAACTATATTATGACGTTTTTTGATGTTTTTATGCCTCAATATAATATTCGTTTTTTTCACTCTTTAGCCCTTTTTATACGATGACACATTTGTACCTTACTAGACTATTGAACCTTTTTAAATTATTTCATGCCTCAGTATGCTATGTCATTTTCCACTACTTTGCCATACTATACTATGTCGTTTTTTTTACTTTTTTTTCCAAACTATACTATGTCATTTTTTCATGTTTTAGGCCTTATTGTACTATGATGTCTTTATACCTCACTATATTTTTACATTTTTTTGATGTTTTTATGCCTTATTATCCAATGTCATTTTTTCACTTTTTTTGCCATATTATACTGTGTCGTTTTTTTCACTTTTTAGCCCTTTTTATACCATGACACATTTATACCTTACTATACTATTAAACTTTTTTTCATGATTTTATGCCTTAGTATGCTTTGTCATTTTTCCACTTATTTTGCAACAATTTTTAGGCCTTATTATACTATAATGCCGTTACACCTTATTATACTATTACATTTTTTGATGTTTCTATGAGTTATTATACAATGCGTTTTTTCAGTTATTTTGCCATACTATACAATGTCGTTTTTTTCACTTTGCAGGCCTTACTATACAATGATGCCTTTACACATAACTATATTATGACATTTTTTCATGTTTTTATACCTTTTTATACTAGGTCATTTTTTCACTTTTTTTGCCATACTATACTATGTCGCTTTTTTCCCTTTTTTGCCACACTACACTATGTTGTTTTTTTCACTTTGCAGGCCTTACTATACTATGAGTTCTTTATACTTAACTATATTATGACGTCTTTAATGATTTTATGCCTTATAACACTATGTCGTTTTTTTCACTTTTTTTTTGCCATACTATACTATGTCATTTTTTCTGTTATTTTGTCATACTATACTATGTTGTTTTTCCACTTTTTTTGCAATACTATGCTATGTCGTTTTTTTTCACTTTTTAAGCCTTACTATACTATGATGTCTCTATACCCTACTATATTATGACTTTTTTTGATGTTTTTATGCCTTATTATACCATGTAATTTTTTTACTTTTTTTTTGCCATACTATACGATGTCGTTTTTTCACTTTTTTTGCCATACTATACTATGTTGTTTTTTTGACTTTGCAGGCCTTACTATACTATGATGCCTTTACACATAACTATATTAT
>NW_019525233.1:1607760-1635650 GCF_002814215.2 Seriola lalandi dorsalis | reverse complement strand
ATAACTATATTATGACATTTTTTCATGTTTTTATGCCTTATAACACTATGTCGTTTTTTCACTTTTTTTGCCATACTATACTATGTCCTTTTTTCACTTTTTTTGCTATACTATACTATGTTGTTTTTTTGACTTTGCAGGCCTTACTATCCTATGATGCCTTTACACATAACTATATTATGACGTCTTTAATGTTTTTATGCCTTATAACACTGTCGTTTTTTCACTTTTTTTGCCATACTATACTATGTTGTTTTTTTCACTTTGCAGGCCTTACTATACTATGATGCCTTTACAGTTAACTATATTATGACATTTTTTCATGTTTTTATGCCTTATAACACTATGTCGTTTTTTCACTTTTTTTTTTGCCATACTATACTATGTCCTTTTTTCCCTTTTTTGCCATACTATACTATGTCGTTTTTTTTCACTTTGCAGGCCTTACTATACTATGATGCCTTTACACATAACTATATTATGACATTTTTTCATGTTTTTATTCCTTTTTATACTATGTCATTTTTTTTACATTTTTTGCCATACTATACTATGTCCTTTTTTCACTTTGTTTGCCATACTATACTATGTTGTTTTTTTCACTTTGCAGGCCTTACTATACAATGATATCTTTACACATAACTATATTATGACATTTTTTCACGTTTTTATTCCTTTTTCACTCTTTAGCCCTTTTTATACCATGACACATTTATACCTTACTATACTATTAAACTTTTTTTCATGATTTTACACCTTAGTATGCTTTGTCATTTTTCCACTTATTTTGCAACACTTTTTAGGCCTTATTATACTATAATGTCGTTACACCTTATTATACTATTACATTTTTTGATGTTTCTATGAGTTATTATACAATGCGTTTTTTCAGTTATTTTGCCATACTATACTATGTCGTTTTTTCACTTTTCTTTTGACATACTATGATATGTAATTTTTTTCATGTTTTTGGCCTTATTGTACTATGATGTCTTTATACCTCAATATATTTTTACATTTTTTGATGTTTTTATGCCTTATTATCCAATGTCATTTTTTCACTTTTTTTTGCCATAGTATACTGTGTCGTTTTTTTCACTCTTTAGCCCTTTTTGTACCATGACACATTTATACCTTACTAGACTATTAAACTTTTTTCCTGGTTTTATGCCTCAGTATGCTATGTCATTTTTCCACTATTTTGCCATACTATACTATGTCGTTATTTCACTTTTTTTGCCATACTATACTATGTAATTTTTTTCACTATTTAGGCCTCACTATACTATGATGTCTTCATACCTAAGTGTAGTCTGACAATTTTTTATACTATGACGTTTTTTAATGTTTTTATGCCTTATTATTGTATGTTGTTTTTTTTCACTTTTTATGCCTTATTATACTTAATAATTTTTTACTTTTTTTGGCTATACTATACTCTGTCTTTTTTATATTTACTTTTCAAGCCTTACTATACTATGATGTCACTATATCCTACTATACTATGATGTTTTTTGATGTTTTTATGCCTTATTATACTATGTAATTTTTTACTTTTTTTGCCATACTATACTATTTCGTTTTTTTTTTACTTTTTTTGCCTTGCTATACTATGACAGTTTTTTCACAATTTCATGATTATTATACTTTGTTGTTTTTTTTTTTACTTTTTTGCCAAACTATACTATTTTTTTCATGTTTTAGGCCTTATTGTACTATGATGTCTTCATACCTCACTATATTTTTAAATATTTTGATGTTTTTATGCCTTATTATCCAATGTCATTTCTTCCACTTTTTTTTGCCATACTATTATATGTTGTTTTTTCACTTTTCTTTTTGGCATACTATACTATGTCGTTTTTTGTTTTGTTTTTGGCCTTGCTATACTATGATGTCTTTATACCTTACTATACCGTGATGTTTCTCGATGTATTTATACACTTTCTTTTCACTTATTTGCCATACTATTTGGATTTTTTCACTATTTAAGCCTCACTATACTATGATAACTTTATACCTTACTATAATAGGACGTTTAATTTATTAAAATATAATTTTTTCTTTTTTTTTTTTGCCATTTTTCCATGTCGTTGTTTTTCAGACTTTAGGGTTTACTATACCATAACATTTTATACCTTATTATACCCTTAAACTTTTTTCATGATTTTATGCCTTACT
This sequence comes from Seriola lalandi dorsalis, assembly GCF_002814215.2. Classification (NCBI taxonomy): domain Eukaryota; kingdom Metazoa; phylum Chordata; class Actinopteri; order Carangiformes; family Carangidae; genus Seriola; species Seriola lalandi. Next base: position 1,633,469 of record NW_019525233.1, on the reverse strand, counting down.
ATACTGTAAAGTTTTTTCACTTTTTTTTGCCTTACTATACTATGATGTTTTTTTTTTTTTACATTTTATGCCTTATAATATGATGATGTTTGTTGAAGTTTTTATATCTTAATATTCTATGACATTTTTTGATAATTTTATGCCTCACTCTACTCTTACATTTTTATGCCTCACTATAATATGATGTTTTTTAACATTTTAATGCCTTTCTATACTATCATGCTTTATTCGTTACTATACTATGATGTTTTTTACATCTTAATCTACTATGATGTTTTTTGACGTTTTATGCCCTACTATAATTATAATTAAATAAACAATAACACACTGGACTGTTGCTAAGTGACTCTTTATTTTCTTGGCCTGCACATTGCACACTAGCTTGCTACCATGTCTACACCTTACCTCAGGTATGCGCTGAAGTGTCCAGGATTCTTATTTTCATCTTCTTCTAATGACCATACATCATTTAATTCAAATGTTATTTCTGGAAATATTTTCACTTTTGAAAAGTTTATGACAGTCTAAGCTACAGGATGTGGTATAAAACATCACTCCAACATCTCCCATGTTCAACTGGGTTGAGATCTGATGACTTTGAAGCAATGCATGCTTCACATCATTTTCACACTCGTCTTCATGACCCGAACAGAATCGTCTGCATCAAATTTCTCCAGTTGTTGAGGTTTGTCCTTGAATCTGTCACCCAGCTGTTTGACCTAATTAACTACACTGACACCAGGACTGATGCATCACAGCAGGAAAGCCACTAGTTTGAACCAGCTGGCTTCTGTCTGTGTGGAGTTCTCTGTGTCTGTAAGGGTTTCCTGCCACAATCCCAAAACATGCAGCTCTTATAGACTTTTTATATTCTCTATACTGCCCATCTAGTATGAAGATTTTCTTTTGTCTACATGGACCTTTTCAGACAAATACATAACATTACTAACTTCATTAATCAGTTGAAGTGATAGCATGTTGTTAGTCAGATGTAGGTGTCTATTATGTAATTGTAAATGCAATAGTTTGCTCCTTGTACACAGGAGGGGCTGTATCACTGCTGGTAAACAGCTGGAAATGAAAAGTTTAACAATGTCAAGGAAGAAGAGTGTTTTTGCTTTCTCAAAGGAAGCATCAGTAAAACTTATTTTGCCCTAGAAGCCTCAATTGATGACCATCGTGGCTGCCAGGAATACTCAGCTCAACTCTACTTTTGATCAGTCCATTCAGAGTTTACCCCACCTCTTATGCAATACATGCTGGGAGAGGCTCGTGGACAAAGGAGAGGAAGTGTAAAAACATAAATTATTACTGTATGTGTACCTGTGCCTCATTTTGACTTTTTACCATTTTTATTGATTACTGAATGAATATGACTGACAATGACCCAACTATTGCCTAATATATAAACAGTGGTGGGATCACATCAATGCTATTATTTTCTGTTAATAAAGTCTTGCATTTAACTTTTTAAGTCGACGCACAAAAAATATACTTAAAATTTAAAATATACTCATGCAAAATTTCTCTTATTAGTCTGCTATACTATAATCCTATGGAAGTATATCACATCTGTAAAATAAGTAGTAACTACAAACAGATGTGAATAAAAAGTGGGCTATAATATTTTTGACTGAAATGTTGAATAAAAGTATAAACGAGCATAAAATGAAAAAGTGTTGCAATCACAGCACAAACTAATGACCTGATGATGATGAGAAAAGGAGGCTGAACACTACAACTAAAAATCACTATGTAAATCTGGGTTAACAACATGACTTGCTACGCTCAGAGTTTAAATAGAACAATAATTACAGGCTTCAGGAGTCAGAAGGAAAATTTGTTGCAGCATGTTTTTATGCTCCGTTTACCTCGTTATTAAAATGTCTACCAAAAGACCTGCTCCTCGTCTTATTAGCTTCCCCAGAGAGCTAGTTGTGACACATTTCTTCACACTGTATCCTATCCTTTATTTGGATCACACAGCCATACATATGGCAATACCTTTATTTTCTTTTATACATTGTAATGATAGTATAATTACATGGCATTTATGTTGTCATCAGATCAGGGTGTGATGTAGGCAAACTACTAAACCTGTGCCTCACACTTTATGCTGTGGACCACCCATCTGACGCCTGCATACATCACTTTTCTTTTAACATTGTGTTCATTGCATGAGAGTTAGAACAGAGAAATATTAATTAGCAGACACACACCAGCATAAAGTGCAGAATAATTTGCAGACGGCACTAAAATGAAATGATAAATATAGATTAATTTTATCAACTGTGACAATGCTTATAACAAATCCATGATTGCCTTGGCAGGCACAGTGAAAGACATTTTATTTGGAGGGAAAAAATGGCTTGTTGAACTGCTTATAGCATCCAGATGGAAAGCACATTAATGGCTCCTCTCAGCTGAGAAATGACACAGTGAGCAAAGTCTGGACAGACAATAACAGGACATTGTTATGAACCGTGTCATGGTATAGGAGAAAGGTACAGCATGTGTTGAGAGCCAGCAGGTGCCCTGTCAGTTTATTAAGAGTGTTAAAGCTGTTAGATTACAAAGCTATTGAGCAGAATACTTATTTCCACCCCTGACATAAATTGATTGTTGTGCCAGAACAGAAGATTTCATGTCTCCAAATCAGTCATTGATAGTATGTTTTTTACATTTGTTTCTTGGCGGTGCCAACACTCACCTGACCAGAATGTACTGCAGTGCTTTGGATAAGACTTGGGTCAAACCAACACACACGAAACACACAATAAAAGTAAGTTTTTGTCATTAAATCTATTTAAATGGCAAAAACTTAGACCCCCTGAACTAAGTTTGGTTCTGCCCAGGCTTATTGTTCAGAAGAGAAAGGGACTATTATAAGCAGTTGTTATTTCTCAGCTGCAGACAAGGATGTCGCTGCAGGTGAAAGCTCTATGGAGGTTATATAATGCAATCAAATCAATATTGAATTTGCAATGGCCAGAATCAGCTAATGTTACTTGCTGTTCTCATGGCTTGCATTATAATGCAAGTTGTTCATGGTGTGTTTTGCACCTTATCGTCACACAGGCAGTAGATATTTCAGGACTATTACTAAGGTAACGTGTTTCTAATATTCTGGATTATCAAATCATGTTTGTTACCTACACTGCTGAATGTGCACGTAACTATTCGAAAAGGTTCATGCACATTCAGAGTGCTTTGAAAAGAGTCACTGCTGCCCCCTTGAGCCAAAATATAATGCAGTTTGTGATTTCACCACTGTGTGTGTGTGTGTGTGTGTGTGTGTGTGTGTGTGTGTGTGTGTGTGTGTGTGTTGAATAGTAAAGTGTGTACCTGCCATTAGTAGTATTCAACAAAATGTAATGTTACAAGTATGCTGCATTTATTACATTTGTGAGAACGGTTCTGTGATGAACAGGTGCAGTGTTTCAGTTTGTTTTTCAGGACTCCCTTCCTGAGCTTCGACAGTCACACGATCACTCATATTCAGTCACTAGGGCAACACCTGTAATATACAATGACATTAACCCAAGTGGATGCCAAGGACAAAAAACACTGCTGTATCCTCCCACACCAAAAGGAGGAGTTAATTATTACACATTTTTTTCCTCATGGCAATGACAAGAACACAGTGAGTCATAGTAATGAGCCAATTAGTTTCATTCCAGCTGACTCAAGTCCTATGATCACGGAAACTATGCAGCCTTCCTTCGTTGCTGTGAGATCGAGCGCTTACAGCAGGATGTGAGGATGGTTTCTGCGGCTTAGATCTTAGTTTGAATTCAGCCCACTTTAAAACACATAAAGCACACCATGTGTCTGAATCTCCCAAACCAGGTGTTAATGTGATAAGAACACAGACCATTTCTTAATGAATTTTCATTACATTTGCTAAAAGTGACTGTATTGTTTTGCTTATGATAGGCACTGGTAGACATCGAAAAACAGCAGATAAACCCTCTGTAGTGCTGATCATATCTGTTGTAGAAGTCACACGACGTTGTTTCAACCTCTTAGTCATTTGAAAACCCATTCTTCAGGAGCTGCATGGCTCAACTTGTATTATAATGGTTTTTTGTTTGTCTTTTTTTTTTTTTTTTTTTTTTTTTTTATAAAAAAAGAAAACACACAACTATGCATTTAAGAATCATTTGGACTGTTTTATTGCTCTCATTCAAGACACTACTCCAGAAAAAAAAAGATCCCACTGACATCTGCTTCCTTCTGAGTCACCTATGATTATTGAGCACATAAGATTTGTGTATAAAACTTGGTTTCAGAGTTAGAACATCAAAAATAAAATATTACATTAATTGTGGAATCAAAGTCCAAAAGTCAAGATATACAGATCACAGAACAAAGTGGAAGACAATGTAGTTTCTGATTTTTGGTTCAATGCAACTTTAACAGTCTTGTATGTCACATTGACACCTCTTGATGTGATTTTTAAAGCATATATTAAAGCCCTTATTTGCACCTAAAATCAAAAGACAGCGCTGATTGTGTGCGTCCTTCTCCTCATAAAAGGAATATGTACATTTCAAAGGATTGAGATGCATTAAATTCAAATATGCAATAATGTCTTAAATTTACTGAATTACTTACAGTGTTTACTTCGATCAGCAAGAAAAACACGATAAAAACATTTAAACAATATTACAAAATTAAAGACAGGTGCATTTCACTGCTCATCAAACTGTCACTACATGGAATTTAGATGATGATGATGCCCGTTTTTAAATGAAGCACTTGTTTCTCTGTACACTATAAAGCAGTAGTTCTTCCAGGAGTTGAAGTCACAACATCGCATTGCCTCACAGTGATTGTTGATTTTCATAAAAAAACAAACAAACAAAAAAAAACAAAAAAAAACACATACATCATTTAAAAATAAAAAATATACTCAAAGACTGAAAATTTATCACATTATCGGCTTTTAAATATGATCACATTTTAAAGGAAAATTCAACTCAAATAGACTTTTAGGGGTTAGGTTAATGGTCAAGTGTGTGAGAACATTAAACTGCATTCATTCAAATGGGTTAAATGAGGGACAGGCCATCACTTCCCTAACGTTTGTACATGAAACAAAAAAGAAAAAACAAAAGTTTTATTACCAGATAATTCTATTTTATGTCTTATTTATCCTGTATGTGTCACGATAGTTAAAACAATTATGAATCGTTTTGCTTTTTGATTGAAAAACCTAAAATGTAATTTTGGTGGAATTACCCTTTAAAACACTGTAAAATCATACATAATTATTTAACATACACAAACAAAAAAACAAAAATACAATATCTTAAGTGTCAGAGAACAAAAAGGAACTGAACATGAAGATTCAAAGATGCTATGCACTGCCAGATGATTAAAAAAAAAAAAAAAAAAAAAAAAAAAAATCAGTGTTTGATCACAAATAATTGCACAACAGATGTTTTTAATATATAATGCCTGGCAGCTAGAAAAGAAGAGGTAGAGCTACATACTGGTACAATATGTCTATAACTCCCTAAAACAGGGAAATGACAGCTGAGTGGATTCAGACCACAAAGAATTTGCACAAATGGGGAAGATTAATGGTAAAGCCATACTTTAGATTCGAACAGCAAATTATTTTGCTGAGAGTTTAAATATAATAAATATATTAAAAAAAGGAAAAAAAAAGGAGTTCCAGTCTGTATGGTGTTGAACCATTTACTTCTTTACATGCAACAAACTTAGTATTCTTGCATTATCTTCTGGATGTGTTTTATGAATATGCAGCTTTAGATGGATGCTTGATAAATAATATATCTATATAATATGCCCATAAATACAAAATTACAGATGCACAGATGACCTTTCATAGCCCTTTTGTTCACTACAAGTAAAGGAGGATTTCTCGTGTGTATCCCCAGTGCTCGCCTCCGAATGCAGTACCTCCGCTATGTTTTACTCTTAAAAAGAGTTATGACTTAAAACCTACAAGGAACATTAAGAAATAACTTCTATAAAAACAGTACTATCAGAAAAGAGGCTGTTTGTTTGGTAAAACTGGTGTGTATGATGTGAAGCCATCTGTATTCTACAAACCTACTGTATCGTGGACCTCTGACTTTAGCTGGAAGCTTAATAAATTATTAGTGTACACATTAATAAAATATTAATGTCCCATACAAACTGCATACAGATGACCTCAAGTAGCCCTTTTGTTTTCTGCAGGAAATCACGCAGATGACAAACAGTCAAACGGATCTTGTGTCAGCCTTCATTAAAATTCAGTACCACCAAAGTGTCTCAGTTTTAAGACAAATACTTCCAGCCGTTCTGATTCAAATCCTCACATGAGGAATAATATTTAAAAAATACCGTTATGAAGCGGTAAAAAAGTACAAAAGAGGATGGTTGTGTTGGTTCTGCTCTACGTTTGGACGATTCATTCACAGATCAGTTTCAGAGCCCTTCTTCCAGAAGAAACCGTTATCCTCGGAGTCCCGGCCTATTCGAATTTGAGGCAAACCTTTTATGTATGATCCTCTGTCAAGACTGAAAGAGGAGGAGATGGTGCAACATAAAGGTGATGTCTGGATGAACTCGGAATCATGAAGCAGGCCTATGAATTACTTTTGCATTTACTTTCAGAGAAAATATGAAGAGAATGCCAGTTTGTACTCACTTACTCAGCCACTGTGGAAGACTCAAAGTAATGCTCAGCACGACGAATGCGGGTTAAGGAAAGTCTGGGATTGATCTCCTGGAGGGGAAAAGAACAGAAAGAAAACATTTTAAAAACATACTTCAGAAACATCTTTCAAATGCACCAGCAGGAAAGAAGAGAATAAGAAACGGCGGCAAGCACCAACAAAGCTGCTTTTAGGGCGGAGTATTGCAGACTGGTAAACTTCAATAGTTCAAACTGGGTGGTTAGAGCATCATTAAGTCAGAAAAGCGTATTGATCTTTTAAGATGTTAAATTGATGTTGAAGTGCATGCAAGGAAGACTAGTACGACAGGAGAAAATGAGAGCATGAAGCTGTTAGAAGTAAAGTAGTTCAAGCGGTCCTTGGTGCGATAGCAAAGCGAACGCTGGCTAGTACTCACTATCCAAAGATTTATCCCCCAACATGGGTTCCTTTTCCATCATATCCATAGAGATTTTTATACTGGGGATATTTTGATGGTAGGGGTAGTCAGACTGTGGGAGGAGGGAAGGATGAATGTTAACACATGGATTTCTTTAAAAAGGTGAGGATCTACATGAGGCTGTAGACAATCACATGACAGCACCGGACACATAAGGAAACATATGGACATTTAAATATTTAGGTTGAAAATGTGGTTGACTTACAAATTCAATTTCACTGTCGATGCTTCCCTTTTTCTTGTTTTTCTTTTTCTTCTCATCCTCTTTCTTCTTCTTGTCCTTCTCTGGAATGACGTCGTCCAGGTAGCTGAGGTCGTGCTGGGAGAACACGTAGTCCATGGCCTTGCGCACTGCGACCAAAGCCAAGATCTATAAACAGAGAAATAGTTTGATTAGCTTTCAGGCTCCAGTATCGACTTCTGCGCGCTTGTGTTCGAGCTGCATCAGTGACCGCAGCAATTTCTCACCATGACGGGGAAGACGATGGCAGCCACGGTAGACTTGAGGATCCAGAGCAGGGCCAAACACAAGCCCTGGATGAAGGTGAAGAGGTGGATGCGCCTCTGGGGGACGTGTCGCAGGTAGATCAGGTCCGGCTGGTGCTTGGCTGGCATCAGGAGCAGCTGCAGACGGTCCATGAACTGATACAGACAAACAGGTCAAGGGAGGGGACAAGGGTCAGCCAGAAGTTGAGCAATAATTGTGTCATTTATATTAGACGCTGCAGACATCTTCAATTTCATATAAACTCATTATCTTTTTAGTTTGTGGCTTGTTCAGAGTTTGGAGGGGGTGTGAACGGGAGTGGGCTCAGCTTACATTACCTGTACATACTAACCAAACATAGTCTGACTGCTTTTTATTTCTACATGTTAAATACAACAGATGTGAGGCGCTGCTGTGGAGGAATTAAAGTTGTTTTAAAAAGGCACCTTTGACGGAGCCGGGCTGAATGATGTAATGAAACAAAAGTAAAGAAACGAGTAATGTAACTAATTACTTTTGCTGTTGAGTAACTAGTTCTGTAATTACTGTAATTAGTAAAAATGTAATGAGCCCAGCAGGTACTGTAAAGGTCAGACTTACTCACCTGGACACCATTGAGTGACGCCACACCCATATAGAGGAACACACCATAGAGCACAGGCATGGGAATGAACTGAAGGACACAGAGCACAATATAAAAAACGGTATTAATGCCATGGTGTGACTGATTGGCTGTGCTAATGTAAGTGCAGGTTTACATAAACTCTAAAAACACGAAAATTCAAGACATGCAATGAGAATGTTTATTTTTAGCATCAGTGCTCAGTTAAAAATAGTCCGCAAGCAGCTTTTCTGAGAACAGTCTTTTAGCGGACACATCAGTGTGAGCAGTCACTTGGCTGCTGCTGCTGCAGGTTTAGTAACTATTTGCCCAGTATTAGCCAGAGTCTAACTTTAGAGCAGAGGGAAAAATAAATCCACTACAATCTGGCAAGCTAGTGTAGAAATTTGCCACCTGATGAAAAGTCATCAATGATCATTTTGCATCTTTTCAAATGTCACTACAGTTTAACAGATGACAAGACAATGTGGTAAGTGACACAGTGTGGGACCACAGTATAGAAAATGTCCACAAGGGGGAGCAGCAGCTCCACCAACCTGCACTCAGTGACTTCACTCTTTTTTTTTTTCTAATTTGGCAGCTTAATGAGGGAATGGAAACTCAAGAAGGCACTCAGCTGCAATCGGAGCTTAAGCCCTGATGAACATGCTTATTTCACATCGCATTACTTCAACTATGGGAGTTCCTAATCGGATGAATCAAAGATTTGAAGTTATTTTACAATTTTCTGAGGGGTGACAGGAGTTTGTCCTAAAAGAGGAAGACAGTAATCCATGTTTCCATGGAAGAATTAAGAAGCTGGAGCACTACACCTTGAGGATAGGGGCCATGAAGACAGAGAGTCCCGTGAGGAGGAACACAAAGATACCGGTGACTCTTTGCTCCCTGGGTTGGGGGGGAAAGAGGAAAAACACAAGATTAATCGATCAATCAATGACACATTTTTGTCAGAGAAGCTGTTATCTCTGAAATAAATGAATGAAAAGGGATCTGCATAAATTTTTCCCCCCATTTCTGCTTTTCAGATAGTTTTTTCTCTTTTTGTGTCCTTCTGTTTCTCTCCTTTCTGATTGCCTAATTCCTGATTGATCAAGTGAGATTGCTTATTTTTGGCTTTCCCTTTTTTTTTTTCTTATTGGAAAACAATTTAACTGCTTTTCTTTGTGCACAACAAACGATAAAAGGGCTCTGGATCGACAATTTATGGGAGTGTGGCAGGAAGGAATGAGGCTTGTGGATCAGTGTGCAGGTGCAGTTCTATAAATCTCATCATTTCTGTGTGGATGTCAACTTCTGATTCTTTCTGTGGCCCATGGTCCTAAACACTAGTCTGCCTTCTGTCCACTTGCTAAGAGATTTATTCACACCTGGGATCCAAAATGAATGCAATTAACTACCTGGCACAGTTAAAAGCTAACAGAACTCTGGGAAAATAGAGAAAGGAGAAGAAACCTCTGCTCTGGTCCATCATGTAAACTATTTAATTCTTCAATGACGTAGATACTCCGTCTATGAGCCGTTAACTCACCTGACACCCAGGAATTTAGGCTGCTCCCCGGGGGCTGACGTCTGGGTCTCCATTTTCAGAGAGTCAATGTGGGCGATGGAGATGACAGTGGCGGCCACGTACCACGGCAGGCCCATGAAAGAGCAGATGATCATCAGGATGGCCACCCAGAAAAGGTCCAAGTGATACCCTGCCCCTTTCTGAGAGGATACGTGAGGAAAGACAGCAGAGAAGAAGAATACGTTGATCAGAATAAAAACCACAAGAGGAGAGATTCCCGCAAGGCCATAGATACCATGGTCACCGAGGTCATTTCCTGCACTCTTTATTTTTAGTTTTCTGTTGTTTTGTATAAAATAAATGGAAAAAAAAAATCTTAATTAATTAAACTCTTAGGAAGTGCACCAACCTTGAGTTTATGCTCTTTCCTGTTGACGATCACAGCGGTGATCTGCTGATCCATAAATATCAGAATGGTGACGAGCAGAGCGGGGAGTGCGGCTGCCAGGTACACCCACCAGGGGTTCCCTCCAAAAGGAGGAATAAACCAGCTCCTCAGTGGACTCGTGGGCTAGACAAAAATAACAGGAACAAGACTGTTAAAGAAAGCCAGACCCCTCGACATGGAGACACTTCACTGCACATTTTATTCCTGCATTAACACAGTCCAGATCTCTGAGACGTGGATAACATATCAAATAGAACAGAAAAGAGCCCCAATTTGAAGCAGTTACTCCATTACACTCAGTAAGTCTTAACACTGAACGGTCTGAAATTACTGGAGCATCATCACATGACAGAAATCTGTGAATTAAGGCTCTGTGGTCAAACAAAGCTGGCTCTGTACTTGCAATTATAAGACCATCTGTGTTTTCACATCACCTATAATCAAGTTGTTATTCGATGCAGGTGCCCGCTCCTCTACCCCATCACTCCCTTTCTCTGTGTCAAAGGCAGAGGGGGGGGGTCTTAACACCAGCTGAGGAACATTTGAGCTTAGCAATCTCAGTTTCAGGTAATATGTATCGCTTACTGGGGTAACCACAAAGAAAGCATTATGCTGGGATTTCAAAGAATTACAGAGGCTTTCTAGCAGAAACATGCATCATTATCTGTGTAATTAGAGGAAACCGCACCTGGGTGACCACCGTCATTCAACTAAAAACAATTCAATGCAATGGTTTCAAGCACATGGAGGAATAATGACTTTCCTTTTTGTAGATGTTCATATTTCTATTTTCTATTAGAAGTTCTGCAATCTGTGGTATTTACCTTGAATTCACTTGGCACTATGAGCTTTGGAGTGTCCACACCGACCAAGGCGTCCACGCCGCAGAAGAGGAGAATGGTCAAGATGATCGCAAAGTCGCTGATGAGCTTCCTCACCTAGAGGGAGGAAACATTTACATCAGAAGGAACTACAGGTTGTAGAGAAAATTTTTTTCCATGTGCTTGACAATGACAATGACCTCCACCCTGTTAAATCACCTGTTTGTTTTGACAAACAGTGTCAGATATCACCTTGCTGACTGTGTGCATCTATAACCGAAAGTGCAGTTAGTGCAATTTCTGGTAAGTAAAGAGAGTTGTTCAGCAGGTAGTGACTAACAACGGCAAACAGGTTTTAAACTAAACCAGAGGCCGAATTATTTGAAACAAAACAAACATTGTAATAACCCTTAACTTGACTTTCATCATCGGCTCAAAGTTTTTAAATTTGTCCAGTACCAGGGTTCATGACCAAATGTCTGTAAAAGTAACATTCCCATCATCCTCAGCTATACACCAGCACTGCCTAGTGCTAATTAGCTAATGTTAGCCATGCTAACAAGCTAAACTAAGATGGGGAAAATTGTAAACTAAACATTATACCTACTTAGCGTTAGCATTTTTTGCATTGACATTGTGATTGTGTTAGGATGTTGCTGTTAGCATTTGCATTGCTGTAGGCTACAGTGCAGCGTCCTGTTCACTGTGAATGTGAATGAACTAGCTGTAATTTATGAATCTCAGGCCGTCTTTGCCTCAAACTTGAAACGGTGTGACTTCTGACCCCACGTTGAATCTCACTGACACCTGAGCATGTATTTGGTGAACACCACAAAAAAATCTGTAACGGTCACTCAGGCCAACTGTGTCACTGGCTGTTTGAGTTAGAAGAAAACTGCCCGTCTGTGCTGCACATGCGTCGATAAGCGGCGTCACTCACTGTGGTGGGGAAGAAGCGGCTCGTCTTGAACTTCTTCAGACACATGGAGCAGGTGTAGGTCCCAAAGAACAAGATGAAGGACATCAGGGTGATGTCAGGCACGTAGCCACAGGCTTCTCCGACCAGCTGGCCTCCATACTTCAGACACTGCGCCTTGTCCAGGGACGCCCAGGTGGCATTCGCTGGCTGGAGAGACAAGGGCAAAGAGTTTCCTTTAACCAACAAGTTAACGATATTTGGAGAAAAAAAATAGCGACAGTGAATTAAGCAACAGTTTTTAAACTCTGGACTCATGCTATTGGATGTCACAAAAAACAAGGACACTCCATACCAGATCAGTACTGTTTGTCGAGGCGGAGAGATCAAGGAGTTCTGATGAGTTGCCTGAGGAAGAGAAACAAAAATATCTTATCACCAAGCTGCCGTTATTTGCTGTATCACATTTGCCATTTTCAAAATCTGTGTCAACATCTCCCTCCCAAACAATCCTGCCAAGTAATTTGCGACACAGAAACCGATAGGGCTGTTGAGAAAGTCAACAGTGGTATCAACGGGGTTGACACATTCTAGTATCATTCGTTATCTCCAATGTAAACATGGGAAAAATAAGTCAAAGGCTTTGTTTGGCATTCAATAACAACATCTCTGCCAAATGGGACAAAACCAAATATGAGTGTTCCACTTTCTCTTGTCTGATATCACTGGTAATACTGAGATTCTGCTGGCGCCCCGATACAATCAACAATGAGGAGATGACCGAGCGCTGGTACCAGACACTGTCCCTGTTACTTGATATAGTGACAGTCCTACTGTAATCCATCTTATTTCACCATTCCAGCAATTCATCGTAACCTGCTGCAGGAAAAGAAGCGAAGGCAACATACCAGGCATGCACCGGCAGTCGTACTGAGTGACAAGGTTGGAGTTGTATTCGGCGTTGATTGGGTTGTGGTGGGCCAGCTTTATCATCTTTTTAAAAGCGTCGTAGATGAAGATGAAGCTGATCAGGGCGGAGAAGCCTTCCTCGGTGAAACGTGTGAAGTACTGCACCAGGAAACTGGCGTCTGTGGCGACCAGCACCAGACAGAATAAAGCCGACCACAGGCCGATCCACAGCCGGAACTCAAGGTAGTCGAAGTTGTGGTCTCTGAGGAGAAGATTCACATAGGGTTTTTTTAAATTGTGAATAAATGTATTCCTCCATAATTTATTTCAAAGCAGAAATTAAAAAGAAAAAATTCACTGTACGTTCAGTCACTTCTGTCTAACCTGAATTATGTGAAGTTCAGGTGTAAAAAAAAGAAAAAGGTTTATAAATCTTAGTTTTGCTCTCAAGCCCTTCAAAACAAAAATAATATTGATTTTGAAGCCGAGCTGTGAGCAGACTTTACACCATATAGAAAATCAATATAGAACAACCAACCAATATAGAACCAATCAATATAGAAAATTCGTACGTATTCAGCAGCTGTAGACGCACAAACAGCTGCCACTGACTCAGCAGCCGCCAACTTGAGGCATGGAAACATTTGGAGGACACACAGAGGCTCCACAACATTCTTCACTCAGTGTAAAATTAAATGAGAGTGAATAATTAATAATGGAACATAATCAGCATGGTGTTTGGTAATGCTAGAAGACACTCTGGGAGAGGAAGGGCGTACAGTGGAAGGAGGAGGGACGAGTCAGCATCTAATCTTTAATATCCATCACGTATTGTTAAATTATATGTTTAATCTGCACAAACAAGGGCACAATTAGTGGTATTATATGCAGTGATGCATTTAAAAAGTAAACTTAAAGTTTTCAAAAATATTACTGAATTAATTTTCCCCATAGATGGTACTATTAGAGGAGGTAGTGCTTTCTGTTTAATGAACTTTATTATACATTCCCCTTCATTTAAGTTCTGCAGAGGGTCGGTGCGCTGCAGGTGTTGACCCCGAGTCAATCGGGACAGGAAGCTGACAGCAAAAACAAATGGGAAAACAATCGGCTGGCAGCTGTAGCCTGGACAATCTGTTACTGCTACCAGATTTACAGTAAGCACAAAAAGTTATAGTGAGAGATTGTTCAAATAAACAAATCTCATAGCACCGCTGTAAATGTGAATTATCTATTGGTATTCATTATGTTTTAATAGGGGGGGATCGAATTGCTGTAAACACACAAACTGCATCTGTCCTCTGGGGAAAAACTCAGCTCTATAAATATCTCCCGGGACACTCAGGCTGTTTTTGAACTTTGCTTCACCATCTCTAATAATCGCTGATTTTGTGACTGATTTGAGTTTGTTCAGCAACTACTCACTTGCTGAAGTGGAAGAGGAGTCTTTCGAAGACGAGCACCGGGCCTGTGCTGCTGAGAATAGTGAGGGGCTGACCGGCCAGCAGACAGAACACTGCTCCTGTCAGTGCTGTACCCAGGAAACTTTCCAACACTCCCTGCAACACACAGAAAAACATGGAGCCTTCACAAGCAGCTCACAGAGCACGCTAAGCTTAAAGAAATATATACAGAAGAGATGAGAGAGCATGACTCCATTCATCAGTATTAGACATATCTTTTACATATTTATTTCCACAACTGTTCTTGAGCCTTTTAACACCAATGAGATAGCTATGCTAACTCTTTGAAACTATGTTTTGTCTATACACGTCACACACACATAGTTCTGATTCATCTGGGAGGGCCTGTGTAAATTCCAGTGATATCAGCTGTGAATTTTACTAGCGTAATGCTAAATAGATGCAGTGGATAGATGAGTAATTAACAACTACACTGTTAATCTCCTGTTGAGAAAGGTTCGGTTAAGGGCAGGGATTCCCTCTGTCATTCCCAGAGTGGAAAAGTGATGCAGGATTGAGGCGTTGCACTCATTGTGAGGGGTAGGTGGGGGTGGGGGTGGGGAGGAGTGGTCATTGGAAACGCAGCCATGACGGAGCTACAGTGGCTGAGTAATCTGGATCTGTGGTTATTTACAGCCCGGGCAAATCCCCGAGGCCGGTGCTCTGCAGGTCTGCAGCTCTTTGCCAGCGGAGAGGCTAAAGCAAGTAGCAAAGACACTGGAGAGCTATATACACTCAGCTATCAGGGATACAAGGGTGGATGGAGCTAGCAGTGTATGCTATCATAGCACAATTGTACAACTCTTCCATATGCAGTCCTATCAACAGCAGGTACAACAGATGGATGCAGTATGAGCCTTTGAGCTCCAAATTAGCATGGCTTATCAGCTGAAGTGAACTCCTTTTGTTGTGCATTAGTTTGTTACTTAAAATGGGGAGCTTTGATGGCGGGGGAAAAAAAAAAAAAAAAAGTTTACAGGATATTATGGCAAAAATGTGCCGCATGGACATAAAGAAGAGGAAAGGAAGAGACCAATGTTACACTTCTGTTTAGTACCGAGTCACAGCTATGCAAAGATATTTGCATTAGAGGCCAATTCACCAGTATTTATCAGCTTGTCAATCTTGTTTCTTTCACACAGTGTGTGACCAAAATAAAGGTTCAGAGTCAAATGTCTGCAAAACACAGCCGACTTCAGCATTAGAGTCTATGTGGAAATGATGAAACATCAAGCTCCAGGTGGCTTAATTTAACTTCTTTGTTTTCAAAGGGAACGGCTGTGTTAACTGTTTGTTTATGTTGTTTAATTACTGTGTTTTAAGTCATGTTTGACATTTACAGATATTTAAAATTAGAATCAAATTGCCTTATTTTAGCTAAGTAAAAAAAAAAAAAGGTGTCATGTAAAGGCAGATATTCACATGCACTCTGTGGAGACTGGCTTTGAGCTTCCAGTCACAACTACCGTGTAAGAGTAAGTGCATGAACCCAAACTGGATCAATGTGGTTTCAGGTCTAATTTCTCTGAGTTGTTAAATTTAGGTCAGAGTTCAACTTTTAGGGACCAGGTTTAACTGTGTCAGCAGTCAAATCACAACACGCAAGACAAAGCTGGTGCATGTTGAACAGGAAACTCAGCTGTATAACGACAGCGCTGTAGAGCTTTCCCGTTTGAATGTGCACCACAATATCTCTGCAGAAAGAAACCTCCGTCCCGGTGAATACAGTAAAATAAAATACCACAATATGGCGAGGGGTTACCTGCATGTTGTCCGTAGCATCTCCGAGCAAGCCCCCGAATGTGATCGCATTGGTGACTGTGCCCAGGTAGATGAACAAGATGGCAGACAGAGACTGGATATGTAGCGCGTCATAGAAGTCACTGGCAAAAAACGGCAGCTTCCGCTTGATGTCCAGGACAAGACCTCCACAGAACCTTAAAGACAGAACCTCTCTAATCAGTGGGTGCAGCAAGTTTCATATTCTTCTTATCTTTCATTCAGCTGCATAAATGACACATGGTGTACAGCAGGTGGGAAGAAAAGATTTTTGGCAAAGATAACCGAGAAAGAAAAACTTGTTCTGAATAAAGGAAAACAAAAAGAGACTTTGCTTTCATTGTTCTTTATGTGTGGAACATTTCCTCATCGGATACTTACTGGAAGACTGGAGGTGATTATTTTGACTCAATGGTGCATATTGCCAACAATCACATGCCATCAGGATTATAATCAGGATTCAAAAACAGACTCATTTACAAGGTTCATGCAATAGTATGAGGATCATGGCTTTGTATAGCTTTTTTTTTTTTTTTTTTTTTAAACATACAGTATATATAAATATGTTAATTGAGAATCCGCAATCTCTGAGGATATGATTCAGATTTCTTTAGCTACAATATATTCAATCATGAAAGTGATTAATTACTTTCTCGTGCGCTGAAGCTCCTCTCCAACCTGGTGACCTCCTCCCCCACCGTGCCCTGCATCGTGAGGAGTATCGCCGTTCATCTGAGGCGTCTCTAATCCGGCGTACATGTTCTTCCTTTAAAAAAAAAAAAAAATATATATTTTATAGAAACATGTCACATACATACATACGAATATAGAGAATACGTAGAGAACAAACAATACTCAGAACTTTCAAACATGCTATACCGGCATAATGGATCAATTTCAGGTTAATATGGTGAGTGTTGTGCTGTGCTTGGTGTCACATGTGCAGTAACTATGCTTAGTCCACATTTTTAAATCTGGATAGATATTTTGTGTGTGTACACTTGAGACATAACAATCATCTTATGAACAATCAACTCATAAGCAATTTAATTCACTCACTGACTTTGCTACAGCCTCACTTGGTCTGGTATGAGCTCTGTCTTACGGCACCTAACGTTTGCTTATGTCGATAAACGTTAGGTAAATACTTGCTACAATAATGGAAGTTTTATTGACTGTATGACGCTGCACCACTTGTGCAACAAAGGTTTGGCATTTGCTTAGCTAAAACCAAAACAGTAGTTTTGGTTTTACATCATCCGATAACTCATTTGTAGCTGAAGTAGAAAAAATAGAAAATAGGGAGAATTTCCATTAATTCTGTGAAATATACTGAAATATACTGTGTGTTCATGTGACACACTGGATGGATTTGTAATAGATTCATGTGCAGTGACTTCATTAATTTGGATTAGGGTGCACGGATTAGAGCGGACCTCTTGTCCGAGGAGGGCAGAGACTTGGGTGGCTCTATCCTGATGTCAGGGTCCCACTCGCCGGGAGGCAGGACGATGACCTCATCCAGGAACTCCTCGATACCAGCCAGCAGGTCCTGCCTGTCCTTCGCTTTGTAGGCGATATCATGGAATACCTGCCGACGAACAAACAAACAAAACCGACTTATTGTTAAATCAGCCAATTTGGCTTTGGAGGGAAAAAAAAAAAAAAAAAAAAAAAAAAAACCCACAAAACTGCCCTCTCGCCCTCTGACTGCCGGGACACAGAGTGCAGCATATCACTGAAAAACCTCAATACCACATTACTGACAACAGCCAAGAATTCTCTCTCTTTCACAATGTAAATAAATAATTTGTCATCATCTGTACGTGTCCTCGGAGCACGGGAACAGGCAGGTAGAGTCCTACGGGACGGCTTGGGCACTCAAACATCTGACAAACATGCGGCACAACTGTCACGGGACAGGAGAGGGGGTAAAGTTTAACTTGAGGAAATCCTGGAAAAACACTTCCTATCCTGCTTTGTTGACATATGAGATATACCGAGGCCTGTGGGAATTTGCGGGCCAGGTGCTCTCAGGGTTAAGAACATTATGAACTGCTTGTTAACATTCCTGACGACACGGAGGTTTAGTCGGGAGAAGTGAAGACACACAACAGAGACACAAAGCAGATGGAGCTGAAAATAACAGAGGATGTAACAGACATAAAAACGCAGAGTTTAAATAAAGACATTGTTTTGCTTATTGTATGGGATTTACTCTGTTGACACCAAAGCAAAATGTGTCAATCACAACTTCAACACACAGCTTAACAGTTAAGCTATGAGCTGGTCACTACCAACAGCCCGGCTAGAACGACTGCTGTGATGATTAATACAGCAATATCCACAGAGCTGAGATTTGGCAAGAGGACAAACACTGAAGGAGGCGTAGGTGTGAACAGCATTCTCACACTAGTTAATCACTGCGGTTTGACCTTATAAATAATGAATATTGTTTTATTGTCTCACACTTAAATATTTCAACAACTATTTAATGGATTCCTGTGAAATTTTGTTCGGACGTTTGCGGCCCTCAGAGGATGAATCTTTGGTGATCCCATGACTTTCCACCTTGAGGTTACCGTTTGTGGTTTTGACAAAAACAGCAGCAAACTACTAAAAAAGGACTTTCATGAAATACGGCAAAGACACGTCCATGCTACTGACGTTTCCATCAGCCTCAGCTGTGCCTTGTGTTTGGTGCCAATTAGCAAATGTTAGTATGCTAACACGCTAAACTAAGATGGCTAACATGGTAAACATTTTTACACCTGTACCTGCTCTGCTAAATATCAGCATGTTAGCATTTAGCTCAAGAGGACCACAGCTGCGCCTCAGTAAGTATTTATTTATTTCAACTGAATTTATAGGTCAACACTGTTTATTGGTCATTATTTACTGCCTGTAGACGGAGCAGAAAGGTATCAGTACCCTTCATTTCTAGACTTGCAACTTCCAAAATTATTATCCCAGGATCACAACCAGCCTGGGCTGAAAGATGATGTCATCTGTGCCGTGATAACAGTGAGAATCATTAAGTGTTATGGCGGTCCTATTCAAAACAAAACCCATTAAATAAAACAACTCATTAATCATTGTTAATGAATTTCACGCTCATGCAGAAGCTGTTATTTGAGGTTAACATTAACATAATCCCTTAATGCAACTATATCTACCATGAAAACCAGGCCGATCTCTCTGCTCAGACTCAACAGTGGAAAAGAGTAAAGAAACAAAATAAGAAATTAGCATAGTAATAACTCGCCTCATCTGACATCAGGGTGGCGATGGCTCTTCCAATCTCATGATAGGACTTTGCTTTGCCTTTGGGGCCCAGCAGCACAAAGAGAAATCTGAAAAACAAAAACGAGAAAACAAGACATCAGGGTACATTTGCAAATCTGAGAAACTTGTTTCAGTGTAGCTGCTCATGATATCACCCGAGCGGCGGTTGTACTTTTACAGTTAATGCTGTGTGCTCTTACCTCGTGGGCACAGGGACCTCAGTTAGAGCCCCCAGCATGACGGCCTGCTGCAGACGAACAAACGCCACGAAGGGAGTTTCCAGGAAATCTACCTCTCCGACCAGCACGTTTGATGCCTCCGCGTCACGGGGCAGTTTTTTCATGAACTTATTCTTCAGCTGTTGAGACAAAGAGGTGAGGAAACGGAGTCAGTGAATGAAAATGTCAGGCAGAATTAGTAACAATGGATGCCAATTATTTGATGCAAGATACAGATTTAAGAAGCAGGACATGCGCACACAGTGTGACAGTATATACAGTATGACATGATAGATGACATCTCAAATAAATGTTTGGTTTTTTTAAATGTGGCCGCACCCTGGTGAAAACTGACGGGGTGTTTGTACTCTATAAGCACGTAAGAACAGGTAGTTCCCGCCCTTTCCTAGAATTATTTGCTGAACAGCAGCTTGACTTTATGCCACGTAATAAACTTTACAACAGTGTATGAAACTGCATGTACAGTCTTACACTCAAGTGACATGCAAAGTCTACACTGTTCTGATTTTGGAAGAGAAAAAAAAAATTAAACTTGCAAAAACTCACTTGCAAGGTGATGATTAACTGAGGCCTTGGTGTAATGTCAAAGGCCAGACCATTCTGACAAATCTACAGTTTCATTAACTGTTGCTGGAGCGTAAATCCAGTGGTTACACTTTAACTGCTTGTGATCTTTCATCTGTGTGCGGTGCATTCGTAGAGCACACAGCCAATTTCTTCATCCATGACTCATGACAGACAGAGAGAGAGAGCGAGAGGGAGAGAGAGGGAGAGAGAGAGAGAAACTGCATGTGCCGATGATAGAAACTCGCACGACAAAGACAGGAGACAGTGAGCTTTTGTTTCACAGAGCAGGGAGAGAGTCAGGGGTCTTATCTATCAGTATGTGACGCTCACAAGCTCATGCACACACACAGCCCAACACATGACCCTGCATAGTGCTGCTTTGTGAATGGAAGGCCTGGATTCTCATCTACCGGCCTGCACGGTAGCTTGCGCATCGTCTCTACGCAAACATATTACCTGATCCTTCTCTGGCTTGTCAGAGAAGTCGCTCAGGCTGTTGGAGGTGAGGTTTCGATGGGCAGTGGTTGGGCTACCTGCAGAGAGGTAAGACGCTGTTGTTAGAGGCCTGGGAAACACTGCAGACATTAAAATGAGACATTGGTGGCCAAGGAAGAAGAAGACAAGTCCAAGAGAAGAAAAAGGCATCAGGAAAAGTACAAGCGGACAGAAACATCAGAATCTGGGCTAAATGTGGCGAGGCTTAAGCTTTAGGACTAATGCCAGATGGTCATTCATTCAGGCGCTCCAGAGAGAGAGAGAGAGAGAGAGAGAGAGAGAGAGAGAGAGAGAGAGAGAGAGAGAGAGAGAGAGAGAGAGAGAGAGGAGAGCTGGGAAACATGGCGGTCTGAGGCAACTACTGAGAATGTAAACTTTGGAAATCCATTCGATCCACTTACTCATCCACAGTGTTAGAGAACAGAGTGTTCAGCATTTTAGCTTTCTCTTGCCAAATAAATATGCAGTCAGATACATCGGGAGTTATTCAGTGAGGCTATTGTATCTTTGTGTGTTTCTACACTGAGCGCTGAATAAACGCACATCCAGCTCTTTAACACAATGGACTTTTTTTAATTTTTTTTTAATTTGGCTGCGCTCAAGTGTGTTAATTACCATGAGTGCAAATTTTACAGTGAATGGGGAGCATGTTTCAAATGCGCTGCTGTGACCTCACTTACAGAGGTATCCCATGCTGGAGCTCCTCATGACCTCGCATGGTTCCTCTGGGTCTTGTGGGGTTAAACAAGGCACAGGGTGCTCTTGGGGGTTACGTGCTATAAATCCCCAGATGCGGGAAGTCAGAGGCAGCATAGACCAAAAAGAGAAAAGAAAAACAGAAAAAGGAAAAAAAGGGAGGAGGAAAACAAGGTGGAGAAAAAGACAAGGAGGAAAAGAAGTGAGAGGTTGTATTAGGACAGAAAATTTACAACAGCAGTTAGTGTTAGGGTTTGACATCAGAAATTAAATATGAGGAGACAAAGAGTAAAAGTGAAAAGGTTTGAGTTAAGAGGGATTAAAAAATATATATAAATAAATGAAAAAGGTTTTTCATTACCGTTCTCCTGGTTGGAAAACAGCCTACTAGCACTGGAAACACTCTTGCCGATGTCTGCAAGAGAGCGCAAGTTGGACTTCTTGGTCTGGTGGCGATGCTTCCGTAGCAGCGTGTACACGACCTTCTCCTTCAGGTCCGCCTTCAACTGACCGGTCTCGATCTGGCTGTCGGTGATCATCTCTGTTAGAAGGACGGACAGATTGAAGATAAAGACCAAGCGATGTCCCTCAGGTTCTTCCTGGGTGCAGTCGACGCTTACTTACCGACAACCTGCGGCAGCGTGCAGGCCTCCAGGTCCAGCATGATCGTGCCCTTCTCGATGCACGTTTTGAGTTCCATCAAGCTGTGTAAGGACAGCGTGGCCACATGAGGCTTACTCCAGCGCTCGCCACCCTTCTCCACCTTCTCCTCAAACTTGATCCATCTGGACAAGAGGAGGAGGACGACAAAAGACAGAGGGAGAACCGTTGAGATGTATTTACAGTACTGGACTTTGCACAAGTGTGCTGGACCTTGCCAACAAATGTGGCGCTGCAGAAAAAGTGTGTATATAATCTTTTTTTTTTTTTTCCCCTCCCCTCCTCCGTCACACAGGCTCCTGAAAGGTCACTGCAGAATATATAAATAAATAAGCGTACATGACAATGGCTTCATAAAAGTTTACGAACAAATATGGGCTACAAACAAAAAGGAGACAAGATGGGTTTTTCCTTTCTTTACTAAAACAACCCTGTTGTGTTTTGACTTGGTCACTTTTCACAAGGCAAGAATAGGGGATGCAGGAGAGTGTAGAAATAAAATATAAAAATCACTAAACATAAGAAAAGACATGGCGTACTGCAATGTCAACATTCCTACATAGCTCTCGGATCACACATGGCCCAATCAGAGAAAGAAGACTTTGTTGGTACCATGGATAGCTTTAGTCTTGAAGCTAAGACTCAGGACAAGGATTCTTTTTAATAATAATGCCTCACATGTCACGTCTACAAAGAGCCATTCTCCTGAGGCCTGAGGATGGGGTTTCCTTCGGGGATAGAGTATCCCCCTGGCGACAGTCCACACGCCTGTGACCAGACATCTTACTGGGAGAGGAGCCTGGCCATGTCGACCTCAAGGAGTTCACTTACCTTCCCTCTTTCCCTTTGTGTAACTCCCTCTTTAAAGTGAGTTTAAGCTATCTCAATTTTATTACAGTTTTTATCACAACGAAAATATAAAAAAAAGGAAAAGATAAACATGTTACATGTGGACATAAGGACCCAACAAAGAGTCTATGCCCAAATCGAATGTGCTCTAAAAGCCAGCTGTAACATTACGTCTTGTTCTGACCATGTGGGAGTTTCTGCCTTTTCCTGCTCTCACAGAGCAGGTACTACTGATCTCAATCAGATAAGAGTAGACTGGGAGTTCACTGGAGTACGGCCTATTTCCCTACACACACAAAACGTGATTATTCATAGGGGACTGTGTTCCGCTGACCGCACTGGGATTGTGAAGCAGGAAATTTTTGACTACACTGCCCATGGCTCTTAATGTAAAAAAAGAGTGGATTGCACTGCCTGGCTTTAAAGACACTGGACTCACCTGGCTGTCTCCTTCCACTCCATCTCCTGCCCGTCCACGGACAGGAGCTCGTCCAGCTCGGTGAAGAGCTGAGGCGGCGGTGGGCCATCGTCCTCCTCTCCCAGGATAAACCTGATCCTCTCAGCTGGAGAAACTGTGCGGAGCGAGAGGCGAGTTAGGGATGGACAAATCCTGCCTCACTTCAACACGCCATTTGAATCCCTCTGGATATTATCCTAGTTACTGCGGTGGAGCCGATCAAAAACTGTGGTGTTACCCGTGCTGTTACAGTTTATACTGTATGCAACTTCAAATTGTCTGCAGGAATTAACCTGAAGCAAGAAATAGGCCAGACAGTTGCAGATCTTATTATATCATGCAGTTTTCATGAAGTCAAGTCATCATGTACACATTGCCCGCTGTCACACATCTATCAGGATCAAGCAAACATAAAATAGGTGAACACAAGGCGTTTTCTCATGCTCTGCTGTCAAAGGATATTTTGTTTAATGAGTTTTTACGTACAACACTCATTTCCTCTGCGAAGAAATACCTGGAAGTCAGATACCTAGACTGAATATTTCATTGTCACAGCAGTGACAATAGGTTTTATTAGTCTCGAGGGAAAATAAAGTCAGCAGTAAAACTATTCAGGAAAACAGACACCAGAGTAATTAGTCTGCAAATGAAAAAGTGCATGTGTGTTTTGGACGAACAATGATGTAACTGTGTAAAAAAAAAAAAGCAGTGCATCTTCACACGTGTGTTTCGGACATATTGATCTGCAGAGAAGGTAAAAACAGCCTCAGTAAAAACACACATCAGTTGACCTGCTTGACCCCATGACAAGAGCGCTGGTATTTAAGGACTTTTTACGACTCGCATGCATGAGGAAGAACTTTTACTCAGCATACAACTTTTACTTCCTTCTAAGAAAGGTATGACAAGATCCATGTCAGCAAACTGACCTGTGAACACCGAGCGTGCAGCACTAAAATACCTCCCTCTTCCCGTTCAGAGATTATAGAGATAAATGAAGAGGAAGCTATAACTCCAGGATCCTGCCAAGAACCCAGATTAAACAACAATATAAAAGGAGAACCCCAGTGTTTTATAGTCAGTATACAATGGTTTACCTTTTGTGAGAAGAACTAATTATTCTTGTTAATTTGACGTTTTTTTGTGCAACCGTGAAGTGATGACAAAGCGGAGGTTAAGTGGTAAGACGCAGGAGGGCTATTTATGCAGCTTTCTCTTGATATACTGCACCAGTCGGGATTCCACAGGCCCAAACTTCCACAACGTAACAGTGTCTGTAACCTTTTAATCCTGAAA
Organism: Seriola lalandi dorsalis; assembly: GCF_002814215.2. Lineage (NCBI taxonomy): Eukaryota > Metazoa > Chordata > Actinopteri > Carangiformes > Carangidae > Seriola > Seriola lalandi. The sequence continues at coordinate 1,608,839 of NW_019525233.1, read as the reverse complement.
CACCAACCGCCCAAGCTTTACTTAGGGTGGCTGTTTTTAAAATAGTACGGTCGGAGCTGTTCCACCGCGGTGAGAAAATCTAACAACTGTTAAGCTACACGAAGGTCAAGATCAGTGTCGTGCAAACACTGGAAACAGCTTTAGGATACGGAACACTTAGTGTCTCCACCATCGTGTGTATCAACATCCAGCGACGGCTATAAACAGAAACACAAGATCTTTTTCCTCATTCCCACAGGACCTTTGTTGCCTTGTCATTTGTCTGGCTGACTGACTCACTGACTCACTGACTCGCAGAGCCCCGACTTTTAATGCAACACTTATCGACGCCACACGGTGTACACAACACCGCTCACCTCTTAAGCCTCCCAACTGGTGTTATCAATGAAAACCAGGCCTCTGTTGTGGTTGCACACAACTTTTAAGTGGACAGCTCCGCAGCGTTTGCTAGAATCAACAGGATTATGGAGATTTAGATGGAGGGCAAAACAGCGGAAAATTCAACAAGTGGAGGGCTCTGTGTGCACTGTCTAGAGATGTGTATGTTTTGAGTTGGGGCTTTTGACGTCTGGTGCATGTCATCCTACCCACACATCACATCCTCTGACCATCACATACTGTATACATCTACTGCTATACCACAACCTTTTCACACGCTGCATTTAGGGAACTCAAACCTGCTGATTCAGATCCCCTCGATGCACTTCAATTATTCATAGAGAGCCAGTGTTGGAGGCAGCGGACAGTAAATGCAAGTTAGCAGGAGGCGCCGTGCCCTCTTATTAAATAAAAAGGTCAAAAAGGTTAATATGAAAATCTTTACTGCTCAACAGGAGAGACGTGTTTATCCCAACAGCAGCTCCAGCTCATCATACAGAAGGGTCTGCCCTCTCATTCAACCTCACAGGACTGTTTACAGCTCAGATCTTCTACAGAGATACAGCAGGATGAGAGAGAAGTAGGAGGCTCTGTCTGTTTGTGTTTGTGTGCGTGTGAAGGGAGTGAAACCAAAGTGAACCACAGTGCAGCTTAAAAACTGCTTCTGAATTTGGTTCAGTCCCATACGGATTCTATGGATG
>NW_019525233.1:1522760-1605260 GCF_002814215.2 Seriola lalandi dorsalis | reverse complement strand
CTTGTATTGACTTTACACACTTTAAGCCAATCCAGTGTCATTTTCAGATTAGTATTCAACATGTTCCCAGTCTCCTTCTTAGCCGCCAACCCACCCAGCCCTTCCCGCTCTATTTGAATGACTACCTCCTTAACTACAGCAGCACTGATATCCTGTGGGCTGTGGTTTGCAGAGCGCTGCTGGACCTCACCCAACATCTCAGCACAGATTTACCCATTACTAATGTCGCTCCCGTAAATTACACTCTGCACAAATGGAAGCTTCTACTGGACTTCACCAGGACTCACTGAGAGGTTTGAGGACGTTCGCGGTCGACTCATCTGCGTTCTCGCCGTCCGACTTGTATCCTTCTGTGCTGTGTTCGGTTCGTTCCCGCTTCTCCTTGTGGCTAGACTTGCGTCTGTGGCGTCTCCTCCGGTGGTAGCTCTTGGGAACGTGCACGCCAATGTACACAGTGTGGTGACCTGCCACAACACAGGACAATATAATAAAAAGGGAAAAACAGGTCAGTTTACACACATAGTGAAAAGAAAATCACATTAATCCCGAGTGCTGGTAATCTGTATCACCAGTGGAAGAACAAAAGCAATGGGGACTGGTTGATCTGGTCTGATTTGTATGAAATGTTTGCTTATCGTTTGCTCTTTTTTTTTTTGGCTTGTACTGATGCTGAAACCGATTAGTGACAATTTGTGGTTTGCTGCTTATTTCCCCAATCAGGAAGAGATACAGCATGTTGTCAGTCACACAGCAGAATTAAATAGATGCCAACTACTTCCTACACTGCAGCTCATAAAGGAAATGATGACTTAATTTCTCCAGGAAGTAATTAGGAGACAGAGAAGGGTTGGGGGCTCTTACAAACACTGGGATTGACTGACCCAAGTTTGCATTGCAAGTATTTTTCCATTCAGGCATGTACTCCATAAACATGCCTTGCGGGTTTTTAATGACATCTTTCACACTTGGCTGTGTGTCAGTCTTGCTTCCTTGGAGAAACTAAAGTACACCTGGAAGTGCAAACTGAAACGATGCACTTTCCCACACAGTAAGGGTCTTGCAGCTACTACTGAACACACACACACACACACACACACACACACACACACACACACACACACACACACACACACACGCGTTGACATGATGCCAAAAACTCTGACGTGGTTCTCTTTGTGTGCACCCTTAAGTGTCCGTTTGTGAAACATGTGAACGTGTCACTAAATCCATGTGGGCGTCTCCAGATGAATTCTTTTGTGGCTTCAGCGCTGGACAGGATTACAGCACTTGAAGAAACATCTTCCTGCTCAGAAGTGTTCAGTGTTCCAGCTAAACTGGATATTATTCATCCTGTATAAACTAGGCTTGTGCTGCCGATACAACGGGGTTAATGACACCTTTCCACCTGGGTAGAGGAAGCGCGGTGCAGTGCGCAGTATGTGTTAAAGCTCACAGCGTCTCAGTCGGATAGATTACCTTCTACTTCCTCCTCATCGCAGACGTGTTTGACAAAGGACGCTCCTCTGTCCAACACCGCTTCATCCTCCATTCTACAAGGAAAAAGAGAACAAATGAGTAAATACAGGATCATCGCACAGGGCAGCATGTCTTTCTTTACCATCACCCCCGCCATCCACAGTTTGTAAAACACTTGAAAACACTCAAATAAATGAACAAATGACACCAAAATGTTCAAATCAAAAGTGTTTTTTATGCTCAATAAAGTCAAATCAAGGTTGGCATGAAACATAATCCTGATAATGGCTCCTTTGCAGCTTTTTATTCAGCTACCTCAGTATAAGCCTGACAAGCAATTTCTCTCTTATTGTGGCATAACAACAAAAAAAGATGGACAACCCACATGTTAGAGGGAGAACGATGTCAACCCAAGTTCATTCATCACACTTACTCTGCTGTTTTCTGGTTTGAATGTGATATTTTGCAGAACAAAAAGAAAGGAAAGAAGCAGGAGGCAGAATGATTTAAAAACATACTAACCCCTGGAATCATGCTTTAAACTGCATCAGCCAAAATGTCACCTACATTGGTGCATGTGAGCTCCCTTTCCTCAGTGAGTGCATGAATAAACTGCACAGCGTGCTTAATTACAGAAAGATCAACCTGTATTATTATGAATGGCAGTCAAACCGGGTCTTCTAGTTCTCTCTCTCTCTCTCTCGCGCTCTCACTCACTCACTCACGGCCGTATATTTACTGCACATCAAAGATAGGGCCATCTTCCATGCCCTGGAGTTTCCTTTGATCATCAAGCATCAACCTTCCTGGAAGGTTGGAAAGAATGTGACTCCACCAGTCCTGCAAAGTGTGTGGACCAATCCAGGCTGTGAAAGGTGTTTAATGGCACGATATACTGGAATATATATGTGCACTTCTGTCAAAAGCAGGTACAAAGGAAACAATGCACCGATGTCTGACTACAAAAAAAAAAAAAAACTGAGGCCAGCAGCGGACTGCACTAGAAATATATTTTTACTTTTGTTTAATTTCTAATGAGACTTGATAATAAACACAGTTTAGATTCAGTCAATCTATTCCTTCAGACTATATAAGCGTGCCAGTATCAAATTTAGGAGCTCATCCGTCATAGCCAATCTGACCATGAGAATAGTTTTGTTAAACCACAAAACATAAATATTTGACAGAGGACGACACAGTTTGAAAAAACCAGGGGATGGGAGCAGTGTACACAAACTAAATAAACAAAGTCAGGAAGGATACAACTTGTTCCTCCGCTCTGCACTGCGAGCTCATCTGAATTTCCCCCAGTGGATACGGTATCTGGCCTTGAGGGAGATCGAGGTACAAACGCTGATAGCAGACATAATGTCGAGCCACCAGATCCAAGATCAAATGAGCGAGGAGGACGGGGAGGAGGAGCGGCCGGGCCTAGCGCCAAATATACAAGCTAATAGTAATACAGTGATTAGCCTCTGTACCCTCCTTTTGTTGCCCATTGTTGCTGTCAAAAAAAAAAAAAAAAAAAAAGAGGAGAGGTCAAGTTCCCACACAGCGCTGCGTGGAGAGGGTCAACGCTCTCATTTAGCTGCAGATGTGTGTGTGCGTGTTGTACGCCATCTTTCTTTCCCTCCAGGACAGAGCATACAGAAAAATACCAACAGCTTCAAGGAGCTCGCACACACACAAATGCATCAGTGACAATATGGTCAGAGAGGAGACACAGTCAAAACTATACAAACAGACAGGTGTTGCCATTTTAATTCATTCTTACACAAACATTGTACGTGTGTGTGGAGGCCGGTCATGTATCACAGCAAGAGGGTCGTCAGAAAAGCGATGGCCGCACAGGAGAGCAAAGGAAGCTCATGTTGCAGGTTTACTGGCTTGTGAAGGTGGAAAGCAGAAGAAAGGCAGAGACGTCTACTCTGCAGCACTCGTCAGTTCAGTCTAAACGATTTACCCTTGAGTTAAAGTCATGTAGCTCAAAAGGAAAAAAAAAAAAGAGGCGGAATCTGTATCATGTGTATGAAAACATGAGACATAAGATCTTGTGTCTCCTCTTCTCATGTCATTGCAAATGCAGGAAATCTTCTTGATCTTCTTTCATTTCCTGCCATGACTTCCCCTGCCTGATTAATCAAAAAAAAAATAAAGAAAGCTGGGTGAGGGTCAGAGCAACCAGCTGCAGCCACCTCGCGCTGCTGGTGAACTTCTCGCTGCTTCGGGTTCTCGGTGACCTCATGAGACTGGATAAACCTGTCAGCTAGATGTGTATAAGAGACAGAGCTTAAAGTGATACTCCACCCAAAATGCATCCTTTGAGAATCAAACCCTCAACCCCTGATGGCTTAAAAAAGTGGCTGTAAAACACTTTTAGTCTCCGCTGACAGAGAGAGGGAACAGAGGCAGCAGTCAGCTTGAAATCAGACAGTTACAATGGATCTCAAAGTTAAAAAAGTCAAACCACAGTTATTGTGCAATCCTCTCTGGAGGTTAGAACAATATAGACCTTTCAAGTCTGCAGGAAGGGAGTGACACTGAGGTCTGTAATTTCTTATTTTAGGGCTGCGACTATCAATCATTTACATTACAAATTATGATTTGATCTATAAAACATCAGAAAATAGTGAAAGCGTTGCCCAGAGTCCAAAGAAGCCTCTGTAAATGACTAATTTTATTAAAGCAAATCCAAATTCAAGTGATATAAAACACCAAAGCAGGAAATCCTCACATTGGAAAGGCTAGAGCCAGTAAATGTTTGGTGTTAATTGCTTGAAAATGACTTAATTGATGGGGAGAAGAAAAGAAGAAGAAGAAGAAGAAGGTATAGGCAGCAGTTTATAGGTTCAAACAGGTTGGCTGATGATGTAAAAATGTCCAAGAACACAGGTGAAAGAGGACACCTGTCACATGCCAGTTACCATGTACGGTTTATGCAATAACTGGAGTTGTAATTAACCTGCCCTGTCTCTCAGGTACAATTTCACTTATGGAATTCCCCTCCACACAACACCTGAGCGGAGGAGTAAATGGATGAATGTCTAATTCCACAGTGCATCAATCAGCACTGCACAAAAGAGCATTCAAGATTTCCACTTAGTGTCAAGCAAAAAGAAAAGAAGACAATGACATTTCCTCATTGCAAACCAGGTTTCACAATCTCAAGAACAATAGAGAGCCGAGTTGTGTTCTTACAGTTTCTGCTGCCATTGTAAAAAAAGGAGACAGAGAAAGTCAATACACGCTCCTCTGGGTTTCACCCATTGCTGCTTGGAGGCGGTGAACACTGAGTGACTGTGCCCCGCCCAGCTGTTTCTGTAAGTCCTAATATCTGTAACTACCTCAAACTGGCTGCACATGAGAAAAGAACAGTGTATATACACACACACACACACACACACACACACACACACACACACACACACACACACACACACACACTTTCCTTGAAGTCTGGTTTGTTGCAGATTTGGCCTCAGCGTCATTGAGCAATGTTGGGCGCACACACCGGCCCACGCTGCATGTGGGGGGGTGTCAGCTCATAGGCCGCATGGGCTGTGGGGCATAGGTACACACAGCTTTATTGATAAAGTTGCGCCAGAGACACGAGCTGCACCACTTGGCCTGCGCTGCCTGCGTCTCGCTAATTGATAGTGACAGGTTCTTGGAAAACAGATTAGTGGCCGTTTGTAGCCGCAGCGGCGCGACAGCAGCGTCTTATCAAAACCAAAGAGTGTAACTCAAATGAATGAAAACGTTTCCTAACGTGATAAACAGTCTAAAAATTGTCTGCAAAAGTTTTACTAAAAAAAACAAACAAAAAAAAAAGGTATGGAACCAGACACCAACTGAACCCAGATGAGCCACTCAGACCAGATTTACGCACAAACAAAGCTCAAACGACGCCGGATAACACTCTGAATGTCCAGTTTCAGATTAATGGTGACTGACATTCACTTGACGCCTAATTTCCACTTCTCCACCTGGGCAGGAAACGTCCCTGAAGGTATGGTCTTCGAGCTACAAGGTAAAGTTTCCACCACAACCAGCCTGTTGAGTTTAATAAGGAAAGAGGAGACATGATAAACTTACTTGCTCTTGTCGGAACTCATGGTGGCAAACTTTCGCCTCTGAAGATGATCAGCGTGGCGTCCAGTAGATCGTTTTTCTGCTCAGTCCAAGTCACTCTCGTGGTCGGTGTTTGGGAGATCGCCTACTCTAGCTGTCGCGCTTTTCCAGTGGATAGAAACTAGAGAAAGAAAGTCCAGGAGCTGGAGCTATCTCGCCGGAATGATTTCTTCGACTCTACAAATCAAATCTAACGCAGAAGACACAATCTTCATATCGTGCTGGACTTGTTCAGGTCGTGCCCAGATGACATCTTGGAGAAAAGGCTCGTTTGGTGTCTGGCTGGAAGCGTGTGGAGCGACTCTGTGAGGTGCAGCGTGTCTTTTTCCATATTTAAAGTGTCATCCCGCCTCCTGCGTGACGCCACCAGGGGGGTGGAGGTCAGAAAGTTACTCCTGGGTGGCGCACCGAACACTTTAACTTGTCAAATGGTTTCTGCGTTGTTAACGCTGCAACCGAAACAATGCAAATTATATATTCAACCGATCCAGTAATGTGAAAAAAAACAAAAAACAGACCCTGATCATTTCTTGTGGATCTCAGTCGCAGACATCCAAACACCTTAAACAATAACTGGACTTTATACACTATCATTTATCATTGCTGTGCACCAAAAAGTCTGCAAGCTTTGCCTAGTTGTGCATTCTTTTCTAATCTCTGTAATTATAAAGGCATTAAAAAGGTAAAAATTAAAGCAACTATTTCAGGTAGCGTTCCTCAAATCCTATTGGAGATACCAGGTAGAGCTGAGCAGACAGGAATAGCTGACTGCAGCGCTATGAGGACCGGCGACATCTTCTGGAGAGCTTGAAAGACCAGACAAGAACCAGTTATGACTTCCATGCTTGTTTAATAACAACAATAATAAGAATAGTCATCAAGTTTTAACAACAAGGTGTTTTTGTTGCATTTTTTTACAAGAGTTAGGTTACAAACACTCAAAATTAGTTCATCTACTTCCAATTTATTGCCACAGAAAAGACACACTGTACATTCTAGCATTGATAAATACACCACATACATAAAAAACGGCATTAAAAATATTTAAAGAAAACAGCATTAAAAGTGTTTTAAAATGAATTCAACAGAACAGATCATTTTTAATGATTGTGTAGACAAAAAAGTTTGGAAAAAAAAAGAAAAAAAAAAAGAATTGTCACTGCTGAGATATTTCATTGTTTTAAAAATAATAATACTCTGTCCACTCTTTCCTCCTGTGGGCACCGTTTACGTTTTCCATCTTCACAACGTGCTCAAGAACTCTCTCACCTGGAAAAGAACAGCAGGAAAGCCGTTAGCATTTCCAGTGGAAACTTAACATCGGTGAGAATTGTGACTTTGAATTTCTTTGTTGGGCGACACCAGCTCCGAGACACGGTGGTTAATGTCATTTGTACAAAGCGTTGTGTGTGTAACTGGCTCCATTTCTTGCTAATGACACTTGAATGGGAAGTGAAATGTCGAAAAAGCGCCCGTGTTTACCATCAACATGAAACTGCTACATAAGCAACTCTTCAGGCCTCATTTCCATATAGTGAAACCTAGGTGTGTGCGTGTGTGTCAGTATCAGAAAGGTCACACTCAGAAATGCATAACCTCCCCCCAAAAATGCATTTTAAATCCCTTCCTTTAAGCCTGCTTTTCCCCAAACAGCACAGTATACACATGTTTTACAAGGCTCCACAATCAGTCACAATATGAAAATATTAGGTTGCAGGTAAAAGTCCAACAGTGAAAACTTAACCAGTAAAATTACATAAGTTTCATAAGCAAAAATTTCCATATACCTTTGACCTAAGTATTCCTTATTCCACAAGTTGTCCTGATTATGAAGGTAGAATGCACTATTGAAGTGCTTTGTCTATTTCTAGAAGCATAAAAGTCTCATTTTGTTAAGAGAAAAACAATAACTGGTTCCTAGAATTTCAAATTAAGACTAAAAAAAACAAAACAAAAACCCTTTGTTAAAAAATACTGACACCTATTTGTTGCTCTCGTAAGAAAACTTAAGCCTCAGTAACAGACAAACAACTTAAAATTAATGCTTATGCTGTCTGTGTTATATTTTACACATCATTAGATTATATTCACCGATGCATCAGCAAATAAGCAACATGAAAATGTTGCAGCTGGTGGAGATGGAGCCAATTTAACCACTTTACAGTTGAGTAGTATAGTATATAAGTACAATATTTACCTCTGAGGTGTACTCGTGTAGAAGTACAGAGCAACATAAAATGAAAATACTTGAGTACAAGGGATCCAGCTCAGTGAGATTTATAGTGTGCAGTTTAAATCGTACAGAAAAGACCAGTATATTTAAATTTCAGCTCAACTTCCTGTTGCTATATGTGACTGGAGACTAACGCTGAAGCATTACTTGACCATTTAAAGTCTTTAAGACGACTTCACCATCACTCACCTTCTCAGTCATGTCGGCTCTCTTGTTGTCATTTCCCTTAAAGTTTTCATTCACATCTATGGTCAAGACTGGCACATCATTGAGATACTCAAACTCCGTACTGTGGGCCAGAGAAGATAAGGAACCTTCTGTTAGTGATTAATAATTCATACACAGGACACAGCATCCTTTTAAAATGATTCTTAAAGTTATTTCCTTAAGGAGATTAACCTTTTTAAAACATTTGTATTGCATTTCTTGAACACATTCACATAGCAGCTGCTGATCACATGGATCAAAAACTGCTTCAGTCTCTAAGGTGCCCTCAGGTTATTGCATGAATGAGGTATTTTTCTTTCGCCCGAGGTCAGTCGGTAACTCTTCTATAACACAGATACATCTGTTGTTCTCATGGAGATGCACAGTTTCTGGTGCAAACATGACATAAAAGTCTGTGTCTGCATGTGTTTGCTCACGTCATGGTCTTGTGCTGCAGCCAGCTCTCGTGCTTGAAGTGGAGCTTCTCTAGATACTCCAGAGGAATGTCCTGCTCTTCTTCTCTGCCTCTCAGGTGCAGTCTCTCTAAACATTTCTAAACACACACACACACACAACAAAAAGGAAGGAAATGATTGGCATTTGTATAAAGCTCCTTATCAGTTCTTTAAATTCTTTCCTTTGCCCTAATGCGAGTTAAAGAGAAGAAACAGCTGTTTTCCATAACAAAAAGCTCAATAACTGGAGGTCATTGAATAACAATGCAGTAAAAGAAGCTGCTGAGACCAGGGAGAGTACCTCAGGTGAAGCTCTGAGGTAGATGATACCATCCAGCTCGATGTGCTTGCCAAACTGGTTGTGCAGCCAGCCGTGCCAGTCCTGGTACACTGACCACTCAGTATCATTCAAGCACCCGCTCTCATAGAGGTTGGCTGTAAAGATGTACCTGGGACATCAGGAGTGCAGGAGACGGAATGAACATGGATTTTTATTTTCATCCCATTTATAAACTGTTGATCATCACACAAACATATTAAAACATTTAGTACATTCTATAAGTTACTAAAACCGAACATGAAAAGGTACGTTTGTTCATTTTGGTTGCATTCAAGCATTACCACTCAGCAGCCCACACAGAAACCTTTGAGTCTAGGCATGCATCAGCAGTAGGGCTGCAACGGTAAATTCATTAATTATTAATGTGCCTTTTTTTTTTTTTTTTCCTGATAAGAATTATATACAAAAAAAATAAATTAAAATCTGTATAAATAACCTGGAAATACTGAAAAATGCCCAGTACAGTTTTACTAGAGCCTCCAGTGCCATCTCCCAATTACAACTACAAAACCCTAAAATATTCAATTTACAAATTGTTATTGCCCAATATTTTCACAGAATGTTTTATTTTTATTTTTGTTGGGTCTTGTACCAACAAACACGTTTCCTTACGTCTGCATATATGATATGATTTTAGGCTCAAATGTTGAGACACATTTTACCTAAAAACTGCAGCTCCTGCGATTTGGATATTGCACTTGGCCATGTTGCGATTTCGATTATATTTCCATTAACTGTGCAGCCAATTACCTGATAATTGACTTGAGCAATTATTAAAACTGTTAGATTCATTTTCAAACATTTTTTCCATATGAATGAACAATTTTCAAACACTGTATTCCATAATAACTACACTCGCCGTGATAGGGGAAATAAGTTTAAAGAATAATTTTAATTGGATTCATGTCATTGGTTTTGTTGCGGATACCTGTCACTGTAGATGGACCGCTCGAAGAACTGCACAGGATTCTCAGCTTCTTGCAGCTTCCCGTTGGCCGACCTGATCTGGGCCCGCACCCTGCTGATACAGGCGTAGCTCTGGAAGGTGTAGGCCCACCTCTCCGGTTTCTCGTACATCATCTGCAGTATGTTCCCTCCACTCCTCTGAGATGTGGTCAGCTCCTAGTGCATCAAATTCAAAATGTGAGTTTCAGTGAGGTTTCCCTGTTCAAATGGAGGGGATGAATGAATCTGTTGCAACCATACAGATAATATTCTACATGCACAGTGAAAAAATACTGTGGAAATATTTGTACAAACAACACATTTTACATTCAGTCCACTGTCTCACCAGTTTTACTTGAGGTTTGTAGATGTATAAAAATGTCTCCCTACAGCCCACAACCACAAATAATTATATAAAAATTAGGGTTAATGTCTATGACAGTTAAGAAACATAGACTTTTGTAAAGTTAATTCAAGACTTTACCCTCTAAATCTTTTACTTATGGGAATTGAACTCAATGGTTTACGTACATGCTGTCTTTCTACCTGCTGTACATCATTTCATTTTTGTCTTTAACTTAAAATAATTACAACATCCATGACCAACGACCGAAGCAAGCTTTTCCAAAACCCTCATAGTCCACATCTGATCGAAATGAAAAAATATACATCTATGTACAATGTCATTTTTTTCTAATTTCATTGTTTGGTTTTTTTTTTAATGGCAAGTCAGGCAAACTCCCAGCAGCTCTAAAAAAAACACACACCGTCCAATGATCAGCAGAGGGCGTATGACCAAACTACTGTAACTGAATGATCACAGTGGTGGCAGCCAGGAGTCTTGTTAGAAGAATCCTGAAGAGTCTTACATACTGATAATACCTCCCCTATCATTTTACACTGTCCCACACAGTGTGCGGTGCAGTGTACAGCACCATTTGCACAATTGTACCAAATAAAACAAAACAAAACATATCTTTGGATGGTCTTTGTGAGGACTTTTGTTTCACCTTTTGATCATTTGACATTTAAAAATTATAGATTATCGATGATTAAAGATTAATATTTAAAAAAATAAATAAATAAATAAAAAATCTAGATATAAACATGTTAATTTTCTTTTCACTGGTCAAGCCGGACTGAGTGAGTTCAAACAATTACATTTTTTGGCTTAAAGATTTGGTTAAAGATTCAGTTTGCAGAATCATTACAATAAAAAGCAAGCGCTCATCTGTAATATAGAAGAGATTGCAACAGAATTCACACTGTTTAATTACATTTCCAAATTAAGTTAATTCAGGTGTTGAGTATTCTTTATCACCATGAGACGGACTATATGAAGATAGTGATATGATTCAAAATACTGGAAGCAAGCATCTGAATACAGTCGCAGTATGTGGGTGAGGAAATAAGGCCAGAGGGTGCGGCTATAGGCCTGCAGCTGTGTGGGAGGGTTAGAGATGTTTGCCCTGATGATGGCATGCTCATCGGTCCAGAGTGGGACCATCTGTTCCTCTGGGTGTGTGGTGATGGTGGTATAACAGTGACCAGTGCAGACATAACTGGGCAGATGGCAGCTGCACTCTAAACACAGATGAAGACTCTCCCCAGTTATCTTAACGTGTGCCCTGTCTGCGTGTTGAATGAGTGGTAGCGAGAGGCCAGACGACTGGAGGATCATGTTCCCCTGAAGGAGCATAATGAAAACTAACCCATATTATATGTTAAGCCGTCCTAAAAACATCACGTTTGGACTCAAACTGGTAGTTATATTAGTTATTTACAATAAATATTAGCTGATCAAAGCAATTTCACAACCTTATCTGAGGTGTATGAATGGATGTTCACTTGGCAGCACTGGATTAGGATCATCATTCAAACACTGGTCGATCACTGTCATGTCAACAATACCTCAAAGTCACTGCCTTTTGTTTGGACATTGCACCACCTGGCGATGGGCTCTGGTACCACCTCCCAGTCCGCGCTCTCCTGCTCCAAGAAGCGCACAAAGGTGGATTTACCTGCCGCTAAAACACAGAAAAAAGGTGCAAGAAGTTCAGATATATCGCATATGACATTTAGTTACCGACACATTATGAGGGTTTATTTGGGAATCGTTTGTAAGTGGCAGCAACAGTTGGTACTCTGGCATTTGGCGGCAAAATTAAAGTTAAGAAATGTAATCGATAAACTAGTAAGGACTGTCTCAATCTACCAGGTATTACACACAGACAAGCTAACATACCACCTGCTGACTACCCCAGTAGTTCAAAGTGTTAAGCTGCCTTGTAATGTGACATTTCGCTTTTGTAATAAATAAGAAGCCGTGAACTCACCGATGTTTCCCTCGACTGAAATCCGCTTTATCCTTTTCTCCATTGAGTCGTTCATGGAGTCGTTCATTGAATCGTTCATTGAATCCGGACAGCGTCTCTTCGGAGTGAAAGACATTTTCAGCAGGTAAATAAGTTTCCCTTTTTGATTAAAGAGGACACTGCAGCTGCTGCAGGAGAGGGCGCCTTGTTGTTCAAGCTTTGGCGGCAACAAACGTCAGAAAGCGGTGGGTTGCACACAGATGTGGCTCCGCCCCCCCGGAAGCAGCTGCAGCGCCTCAGCCGACTGGTTTGTTTTTATGTTGGTGCACTCGGTGGATTTAAAATGTTTACTTAAGTAAACATAGTGAAAACATACTATACAAGACTTCATTACAAGTAAAGGTCCTTCATTCAATATTTCAGTCATATAGAAGTAAAAGTACACTAGTATTAGCAACAAAATGTACTTAAGAGTGGCAAAAGTAAAAGTATTTCTTATGCAGAGTGGCTACTGTTAGTGTCTTATTATTATATTATTTGACAATTACTGTTTATGTATTAATATGTGGGAGGAACTTCAATGTAGCTTTTTTTTTTTTTTTTTTTTTTTTTTTTTAAATAAATGGAAATAAATGTAGTGGAGAAAAAGAGAGGAAAAAAATGGAAATACCTAAGTAAAGTTCCCCTAAAATCGACCACATTTACGTGAGTCAATGTATGTATTTGCTTTCACAAACTGCATTAAAAGCACCAACCTCACAATTTAAAAAAAACACTACAAGTAAAAATTCAGCACTGAAAATGTTATTTTAGTGAAAGTACAAAGGCACTGGCAACAAAACGTACTTCATGTATTAAAAGTAAAGGTATTTACTATACCTCCTGTCAGTGTTATACCAATACAAATATTCAAGTACAAGTATAGCTTACTTAAATATTGACATTGCTTGAAGCAGATCTTATTCTAACCGCTTTATATACTTTAGAATAGTTTAATCTAAAATAATGCAATATTTTATAAACTACATTTTGAAAACAAAATCTTAATGTGAAACGGAACTATACCTGAAGTAAATAAAGTGGAGTTTAAGTAGCATAGAATTGGAATACTGAAACGTGTACTCAAGTAGCCAACATTACTTCAATAGTGTGTTCAGTTTATGTCAACTACTGGTATATAGTAAACACTGAATTCATTCAAAGAGTCAAGACCACCTTTATTCGCCTTGTAAACAGCATAAATCAATTCAGTAGCATCGAAAACCCCTACCAAGCCAATATTTACAAACATTTCATCAATTATTACAGTCAAGGAGGAAAAACTGTAGGCAATAGGCTATGTTACGGGCATTTCATAAGGATGAGATGCATCAGGATGACTGATTTTCTATTACATTTTCAGGTATCTGATGAGCAGTAACATTCATAATAGTTAGCTAAGGAAGTGGAAACAGATACTCAACAATTAAAACAAACAAAATTTAATATCCAAATAAGGGAAGGGGAAGCAGCCTCTAAAAAGACTCAATGCATTCTTTTAACCCAAAGCTACCACTCCATGCTCTCTGAAAATCATTCTTAAGACAGGTCTAACCCTCAGTATTTACATGTGTGCAATGAAGTATTACACCTCTCTGACAAATTTCAGATATAAAATGTTCATGTCACCTTTTTCTGAAACCAAACCTGAATGAGAAGCAAATCTATTTTTAACCTACACCAGAAGTTAAGCACAATAAAAGGAAAATTAACATTGGATATAAAGTATGAATGAGCCAACTGGTAACCCTTTTAGTGTTGTCAATTATTGCATAGTAAACTACACTTTGAGATTCGGGGGAAGGGTACATGCATCTGCTGTTTGAAGCACAGCAACAAACAACTCACACCAAACAAAAGAAATCTCACTTGTGCCTTATAGCTGATTTCAGAGGAGGTTAAGCAATTCAACATTCATTTGGGGAAATAAGAGAGGAACCAAACTATGATCAGTCACATGATACAGCTTCTCACAAAGCACGGTCTATGCAGAATAAACATTCAGGCAAGAGAGGTCAGGAAAATTGTTCAAAGTGCTTTATGGCTAGCGAGATAACAAGGGATGTCTCAAAATCTGATTCAAAATGCTGTTATTTTTAAACAGTTGAGGTTGTCACACACTTATCTACAACTATTCAATTACCTTAAAATACACTTTAAGGTTTTAGATCCCTTGCAGACCTTTCCTAAACTGTGTTTCTACTTATAAGTTTTTTGGGGGAAAAACTAGCACACAGGAACATGTTACTAGAAAATGCTAAAAGTTAAATTAATTTTCAGTCCCTGCTACAACATGACAATATTCTAGCCTCACTCATATGTCCTTCAAAACATTCATTTATCATTACCTGCACAGAACAGTTGGCGAAGGGACTTTGTAACTACATATGATATGTTTGATGAGGAGATGGTTTTGCAGAGAAAATTATTTTTGAACCAAGTTATGGTAGAAATAGAAAAGGGATGTAAGAGGGACTTGAGAAACAGAAAATTAAAAGGAAGGTGGAGAGGAAAATTTAATGCTGTGTCCAACGTGTCAGTGGTATATGGCCTTTATCTTCTTGCAGTTCTCACTGTTCATATAGGGCAATTATGAGCCATGCTAGGCACTTAGGATTCTTTTGTATTGAAAGATACAGATGTGAGGGCTATTACAGATGTGAACAGTAGCAAACTGCAACCCAGCTCCTTCAATGTAGATTAATGAATAAAATAACTAACAACTCCTGTTGAATTGGCTAAAAGGCTTAAATTCTTGCCATAACACCAATAAAACCCTCCTATTGTGATACAGCAACTTTACTTCCACTGTATTCTCCCCTGTGGGTGAGTTGGAAATAGGAATCTAAGAGCATGGAAATGCCTCGTGTTGCCATAAATCCAAGTGGAAAAAAAAAACATCTGTGCAGTCTAATAGAAAACTAATATGCCTATACTATCTCAAAATTAAGCCATGAGTGAACACTGGGGATTTTTCCATACAGCTAAAACCATTTCTCTATTATGTTAATCTGTAGTTTGTTCAATTAAGTGTTTTATCCCTGATAGCATTAGTCCTGGTGCCTTAAACCTATCAAGACCCTTCCTTCTTCCTGGCCTTTTTTAAAAACATTTCCCCAAATGGAAATATAGTATATACTGCATACGTACAGCCAGGGTGGGGTGGGTATCTGTGCAAAAACTAGAAGACCAATAAAATAAGGATTACACTGCTGTTTATCTATCCTTTGTTGTCAGTTTTTCAATCAGCTCCTGTAGTGGGACCAGCTCTTTCCTGTCAATGAGGTTGAACTCCTGAAAAAGACAAAGGAAAGGGAACAAACATGATCAGATTAAACACTGTGTGTGAACATTTTCATTGCTAATACACTGTATAAGTCAAGGAAAAACACACAAAAGCCAATATTCTGATGCCAGAGATTCTTTACCTGAACAAAAAAGATGAAGTGTTTGAACGACGTGTTGAGGTGGGCCTCTTCTTGCAGCTGCATGACAGAGTCAAAGTGCTGGTGGTAGATGTGGGCGTAGACCCTGAACAGGCGCTTCAGAATGGTCTTCGCCACGGACATAAAGTTGCGCTTAAAGGGGACACCTTGGGAACAAGAGGGCAAGAAAGAAAAACTGTTGAGATCAATCAGATCATCCAAAAATACAATGAAACATGTAGATCATTCCATCAGTGGTGAGGTTGAGCAAATGACATGAGGGAAACACGTTCAGATAAAAACGGATCCTAAAAATTTTTAGCGTTTCAAAATGCCCAAATACTGTTCAACCGTGCTTGGTTTCTTCAGGCATAGCTTCAATAAAAAGAATGTACTGAGATGATGAAAGTTCACTCAATCAATCACTCAAGAGGTGCATAATTTTTTTCCTTCTTATCTCTGTATCGCTGCTTGTCAGCTCAATAAGTCGAAAAAGCTCAGAGCAGTCACGGCTCCACTGCAGCATGTTCTCCTGGATTGCAAATGTCTCTGCAGGCAGGCCAGAGCATGATTTGTGTAAAGTGCAAACTATCATGACTGCAACACAGAACAACTTCACGGTAACAGTGTGTTGAGTGTTTATCTGTCGTTAGGACATTCTGCTGTTGTTACAACAGCACTGCTCTCCACACTTCAGAAGTGTTGTGCAGTTCTCCAGTGATTCACTGAACAGCTGTGGAGTACAGAAGCCTGGTGGACAGCTCTTTTTAACCCCCAGTGTACAGAGAGCTACCTACAGCATCATCAATTATTCAAAAGAAGCCGGTGACAGACAGGACAAGGAGTTCTAGATTATACCTTCCACTAAGTGCTGGACATGCACACGGCCCAAACTTGATTCCTCCAGGAATATGAACCATTCACAGGTTAGAGGCCGGTATTCGTCCTGATCAAATATGGACTGTTTGACCACTAGCAGGACTGTGGATCAATGATTTTACGAGTGCTTCCCTGTTTTGTTTGTTTGTACCCCTGGCACAGAATGAACACCAGTAATAGATCTATTGATCATGGACACCGAAGCGAATTCTGTCACTCGAGGGGAGCACCTTTAATCATCGCTCCTTCCCCTGAGGTGTCTGTACTAGGGAACAGATCAGACATGCACCTGTGCTGGCTGCCATCCAACTCCGTTCAGGGCTCCACCCTAGACAACACAAGCCTCAACTAGTTCAGTTGTTGAGAGCTATGTTGGTGTGCATGCTAATTATTCCTCTTTACCCTCAAGTACCCTACACATCCATTACTAGGGAGATTTCTGAATGTGTTCATCTGAAAAATCTGCAAAACATGTTATTTAGCAAACAGGCAGGATTTATACGTACTTTGCTGAAAAATAAAGTTCCCCAAAAGACTTGAATAACCCACCCACTAATGTAATACTTCTTCCCTTTCTTTCATGTACGGACTATTCCTTTAGCATTTTAAACAATGTTGCATAGTAAAAATGAAGCTTGCAAATTGAAATTTGTCAACTTGCTTACATGCAAATGACAATCCAACAGGACTGGTTATATTGCTGATATATACATGTGATATACAGTTGAAGTTCACAGGAAGGAGAAAACCTCTCATGAGTTTACTTGTTAGTAGAGATACCCCTGTTGGCTGCAGAGCCCTTTTTCTTTTTTTTTTTTTACTAACATTACACCAATGTTGAGTAAAACCACACAAAGAAAGGATGGCTTTGACAGGACAGAGAAAACAAACAAAGCATACCGATCTTTGAAGGGAAAAGTGTCTCATCATCGAGCTGGTCTTGCACCCAGGTCATGAGGTAATCAATATACTTGGGAGCGGAGCATTTGATGGGCTTCTTGATGTTGGTCCCATCAGCCCAATGGTACTCATATCTACAGGAAGTATGGATGACAAACATTACATTTTGAAAATGTTTACAGATTCCATCTGGGCTCACACTCCTTCACCAATGATACAATTTAATGCACAACAAAATATTATGTTGTGTATTTGACAGTGAAGATTTTCTCCACCGTCTCACATAGACCCCTTCAACCTTGCAGAAGGCAATCTAAATCTGTGTGAGGTACAAGCAGGTAAAACATACACTAAGAATCTGCTGTGCCTTTTTAAGTGTGCTGCATTTTTAAGTTTAATTAAATTCTAATTATTGCTAATTGCACTTTAATTGTTATAATTGTAAACCTACCCCATGCCCTGTTGAGTTTTTACAGACCAAAATGAGTGAAGCAAGGTTTGTTGGTTGGTTTTATGAGACTACCTGCTTGCAGAACTAAAAATATAAACTTACTTAGGACCAGCAGACATGACTGGACAGCTTTCCTCTGTGCAAAAGTCTGTGATGGTGCCATACAGCATGTTGATCTGGTTGAAGAAATCCACAGCTGAAAAAAATGCAAAAAAACAAACAAAAAACAACAACATTAGAATGAAGCTTACATGAGACAAAACACCATGTGCGCCAGCACAAATAACTGGCATCAAGTTTCCCCAGAGACCTCTACCCTCCCCACTTCACTGCCCAGACCAGACTGTAGACCAGTACACACTTCGGTTATCTGGCACGAATTGTGTTATCACTCATTCCCAGGGGCATACAGCCAACTTTGGCTTTCCATCAGTCGGAGAGATCCATTTAAAGGGTTGGCAGTGTTAGTGTTGTTGCTACTTTTGCTAATCTTTGACAAAAATACATATTGAACAGCTGAAGTGGCATATGTTTTGAGTGAGGTCCGGTCTCAGGAGACACCAGCTCACTTGAGTGTTTGATTAGGGTTTGCCCAGTCCCCTCTGAGGATATTTTAGTCAAACACTTTGGCATTTGTAGCTGAATGACAGTTTGACAATAACGAAAAAAGACATAAAAGCTTATTGGACGCTGTAGATTTTAGCATGAGCTGAAAGCCCACACTACAGTATATGCCAACAAAAGTTTTTAAACTGATTACAGCCTGAGATCAAGCGTGATACTTGCTCATGACCAATGTCAAGATGTTGACTTTTCCATGACAGGTAGCAAAGTCATTGCCACTGTAGCAGATTTTCCTAGGGCCTAGACTGACATAGAGCTATATGCAAAGAGACAGCAGAGGCACGTGAAATCAGAGATGCTCAGGTGATTCAGAATAAACTAAAAGACAGTTCAAAAAAAAAAAAGGAAAACCACTGGTAGCCTAGTGGTTAGGCCGCATACAAAATTACACCCCCCAGTTTGATTCTATCCAGGGACTGTTGTTGCAAGACCTAACCCCCTCTGTCTCTCCCTCTACTGTCACTATCCATTTCAGGAGCTGCTTCTTGTGAACAGAGATCATGTGTTAAGTCATTTAAACTGTGTGGTGGAGGAAGTTATTACTCACAGCACTTTTCATCTAACTTCTCCTTATTGTGCAACTTTAAAAAGCTCCTGTAAGTGTGACCAATATGCATCCGTTTCCACTAACCTTTGATGAAACTGGAGAATAAGTATTGCAATGTGGACATCGTTTCTCTAGTACGGTTACCAAAGTCAGAGAATGTATGAACTTGTTTGAGCAAATGAGAGATTTTCAGTTAGCTACTTTAGTTTTCTTGTGCTACAAATGTAATCCAAAATGTATCAAAGCCATACAATGCAGCCCATTCACTGCAATTAACTTCAAGAGACTCAAATGACAGCGTTTCTTCATCATGCACATCATGTGCTCTACACCAGTGTAAAAAAGTGACCATATCAAAATAAATCAAATCCTAATCACTTCATGTTGTATTCTAGTAAAAGGGATTTAAATAAAATCAAGTCAGGCGTTCTGACGCAAGAGGAAATTAAGCTTCTCCTGACCAGCCATTTATCTCAATTTAGAGGAAAATAAACAAGGCTCTCATAGCACAGACAATAAAGTCTATTTAACATTCACAGTGGTTTTTCCAGCATGAATGCTCATGGTCTTTAGAGGGATGCCAAGATCTAACACCATGGTAGCTCACTCTCAACTGATTCTTGATGTGGATTAATTGAGATTTCAGAAATAAGACTACAGCGAAGCATGCAAATATAAAGACTAAGAAGAGACTGACAGATACAGAAATAAGAAAGGCATGAGGGTTAAGTCACTCTTCCAGGAATCTGTAACAAAAAGGGTGTGTCAAGGGAGGAGGGGAAGGTAAATTTGGCGCTTACTGTTGACTGCGACCCATTCATTTAAGTCTTCACCCTCCGGCAACATGACTGCCATGCGCAGGTTTCCACTTCCCAGTGTAGCCTCAGCATGTTTCAACAGCTCGTACTGATGAGAACCCTCCGGGATATTCTTCTTGGGTTTGAACGTCTTGGATGAACGGTTTCCACTGTGAGTCACATTTCAAAGAGGAAGACACGGTGTGATAAACAAGGAGGGAGTCAAATATGATGATAAATCATGAGTTTTTCAAGGCCCCTAGGTAATGGCCTTTTGCTCACACAAAGTTAACATCTTTTAAAACAAAAAAATGCTGACAAAAGAGGTGAGCTCCAGTTGAGTTTTTGGGTTTCACAGAATCAGAGTTGGGGACCCTTTGTGTATAATGCATAATGAGGCCATTTTGAGAGGTAGTGTATTCAATTTCTCTCACTGCCCCATTAAACAAGAATGTTTGTGAGTCATCACAACACGGTTACATGGGTTACACACTATAACAGTTGCTCTTTTAATTGCAGAATCAATATCTACTAACACCAGTCCATCCAAAAATCCTGGCAGATGGAGAGAATAATAGACATTAAAAGGAGGCTTTTATGATGGTAATCATGCTTTACAGCACAAAGGAAGTTTGAATCAGTTTCAAATCTTCACAAGGGAGTGTTCTATACTCAATTAACTTAAATAATAAAGTGGAGACTAATTCAATAAAGGTTTTCTAGGGTTGAGTGTATTTCTAATCTTCCAGTTACCAAAAAACACACACATCCTCACCAGAGTGCGCATTTAATGTTGCTCCTGCATCCTAAATATCAATAATAGCATTGTCTTTGAAAAATATTGGTGAGTTGTGTCATATCGGGTCTGGATTAGCTCGCAGCAACAAAGTGTTCCCACCAGTAAATACCCAGGCCAGACTGTGAAACCCTCTCAGTTCAATTTGATCTGAGGTTGGTATTAAATGGGTCACAGGTTAGAGGCAATAAAGAACATTGGGTACTTTTATGCTACAGTTGATCTACTATCGATGTCGGTGGTCATTTTCAAAACAATCTAACGAAAGCAAAATGAATCACATCAAACATCTGAATGTGAGTCCAGGAAGTAGTCGCAGCCTGCACTATGCTATCGCTAGCTAACTAGCTAGCTAGCTAGTTGTGTAGCACCACTGACAATTTCCAAATACAAATTAAAATTGCCAGACAAAATAAGCATACATAACACACTTATTACTCACAAAAGAAAGCTCATGTTTCCTCGGGCCCCAGAAAATAACTCTCTTGGCAAATGGCTAACAAGCAGAGTAGAGGCAGACCAAAGGGACTGTTTCACGAAACTCTGTTTTCCAACACGTCCTCGGTTCTTCTCGGGCTTCCTTAATTGGTCCTTATGAAAAATCCACAATAACTCTTACTATACCAGAAGTAAACACGCGATAGTGTGAAAAAAAACAGGTTAATTTCACAGACAGCCCGGTCCAGTGGTTGCTGCTATGTACGCTGAGAGGCAGCAGCGTACTGAATGTAATGCTAACTTCTTCATCTGACGCCCAGGGCAGATCAGACGCAGGTTTGTCGTTTGCTGCCATCTAGTGGAATCAAAATGACAAGCATAATAATTTGACAATAAAAAAAGAGAAAAGTCTCTTCTACATGGCCGTGCAACTGAGAAATCTGCTGACTTTGATGACATATGTAAACTCAAAATTGTCAAAATTGTGAAAAATCACATTTTCTATACTTGACCCTTTTATAATAATCAGAACTACCATTCTGAATTTTACCTAACATTTCTTTCCATAAGTGGTTGCATGGGTATGTCTGTTACCCTAAATTAATTATAGAATTTCAAAGCAGAGACCCTTGAGATTTCCAATTAAGGCTGCAACTAACAATTATTTTTGATTCATCAATTAATCTGACCACCATTACTATTTTTGATTAATTGATTGTTTATATATAAAATGACAACAGTGAAAACATTTCCCACAGAATAAGGTGACATCGTCAAATTTTGTTTTGTCTGATTTTTGAAAATTTTTAGTTTGTGTGACAAAGAATGGCATCAAATCCTGAAATTTCAGAAGCTAGAAAGGGCAAATAATTAATATTTGTGCTTTAAAAAGCCTAAAATGATAAAAATAATTATATTATATTCCATGGTAGCCCTTCCAGGGATTTTACTTAGTAATAGTGAAACTGCTCCACTACATTCAACCTACAGCTACATTTGAACTTTTACAGCGCTGCTGACTGATAATGTTGTGAGACAACCCAGGAAACAGGTTAATTTATTTGTATAGGGTTTATTTCAAGAGTCACAGTTCATTTTAAGCAGTTCTTCACAATACAATATTGGGAAACATTTATTTTGACTTAAAATTTGTTTGAGTGCAACCACCAAAGGTGATATTTCATTGTACAGCTAACAACAGTTTGAGTTTATGTTTTTAAATACTTTAGCAGCAGACATTTGCAACAAATTTCTCAGAATCCCAAAAAACAAAAGCATCCAAGTCCCAGCACAGTTGAGAATTTTTTTTTGCCAAATATTTATTAAAAACCATATTTATTAGCTCAATAGAAATCTGATTACATATATTAATATGTACAAAAATACAATAAATTTCAATTCATAACATTACATCCAAAGACAAAACGAATGAGTAATCAATAGTAACCTGAGTCATTTAATCATATCATCTGAGAAACAAGTAATTAAGCAAATCGGGGAGACTATATTAAATAAATGTCAATTCTTCACATTACATCAAAGTCACAAGGACCGATTCATCCTTATTGGATAAGGCTGGACTTTAAGAATAGTCTCTTAAACTAAAGAGAAAAAAAGAAAAAAGGACAACTTCAGGAAATAGCCATCATACCGGACTACATTATAACATCACATTGAGTGATAGTTCATCATTATAACCCCTATGGGTAAGAGCAGTAGGCTTCATGTTGCTTAAGCAGAAGATCATACATCAGTGCTCAATTTCAGGCGCACATATCTGCAGATGGCTTCAAATGTCTTGTCCTGAGAATGAGGCAGGATGATGTTGGGTACTTTGGGCACTCCATCTGTGAAGAAAAGTCAGAATTGGTTTAGTTTTTTAAGTCATGTTAGTTTCCCGTTTCAACAATCATTCACTTAGGAGCTTTCAATAAAGTGATCTGTTGTTAAAATAAATATTGCAGGTATTGAATGCATAGGATGATGTTGCCATTTTATCCTCTGTTACCTTACGACACAGGCTCTAAACAATGTCGAGCTGCAATGTCTCAAGGGGAAGGCTGGATGAGAGCGTAAGCATGAATTGTCCAAGCATTTCCAAGCAACTCTGCAGGTCTATTTGGTCCATCAGTGGTGAACTCTGGCCCTCCACATGATGCAGACCTTTATTAGTAGGAAACAATAAAAGCAAAATGTTTGGATCGCTTTTATGTGTTGCGTATTAATGTGAATGTTTTTATGTAATTTTTATGTTCACATTATAACAAATAAATAAGACCTTAGAGGGAATTCTCTCACATCTGCCCACACTTGTCCTGAAATGCCATAAGAACAGACTTATTGGGTTATTGATACACTGACTGACAGGGAAATAGACCAAGCTTCATTCAGTGAGGTTGATGTTTGTGTTACAAATCAGCAATATGAATTACTACTGACATCAGCCTTGTGATAAATTGAGTGTAAGTATCTGGCCCGGTTCCATACCCAAAGCCCACTTACGAGTGGAAATTGAGCTATCGTGAGCCGGTTACTGTGTGCCCACTTATTGCGCAACAAAGACACTGCAGCCAGAGTTGCGTCTCAAAGGGCAATGTTAACCCTAATGTGTCCAGTTACAGAGTAAGTTTTCAACAAGACTGGTTACCATTCACTGTCATCTCACTAACTGTGATCAGCTGTCTTCATGGGGCCAAAGCATGTATCTTCCTGCTTTGCATGTCCTATACCTGCAAGAACCAAAGCAACCTACATCAGAACAGTGTGAAGATATTTCACAACTATTCAAATCACTTTACATACCAAAGATCAGTGTCCATTGGTCCTTTAACATTTGGTGTCCATAAAACAGAGCCGAAGGGCACGTCTATGAATGAGAAATGAATGTACACACATTATCGTAAAGCAGAGATTCACAGTCACAGTTGGCTTTCTAAGAGATGGTACAATCTGTTAAGGCCAGGTCTGACTGAAACAAGGAATGAATTGATCATTTAAGCCCTACCTTACATTTGTAAAATAAAAGTCGTAGTAATAATGATGAACTTCATGTCACATCCTGGCTAATAAATGGTGCGGTCAGTGGCTGTATTCGGAAATATTTATGGTGAGTATTGAACAACCTCTTGACTGACAACATGTGACTGTCACTGGCTTTTTATTTTCCACTGGCACATTCATTTTGTGTCAGTTACTTTATTAAATTATTGGTGGTTAAACTGATGGCAGTGTGGCACCAATTACAATATTTTAGTAATAACCTGTATCATTTTATATAGAGCATTGATCCTTAGTTTATTGATAATTAATGGACAACAATTTTGATAATCATTTAAGTAATTTTTAAAACGAGAATGGCAAAATTTTACTGGTCCTTGTATATCAAATGTGACTGATGTCAGGTTTTCTTTCTCCTCTATGGTAGTTGACTTAATATATATAGGTTTTGGCCTGATGTTTTGACTAAACAATGTCTGTAACACAATTCGTTGACATTTTAATAAACAACACTTTTTGATTGAGAAAGTCGTCAAAACATCAACTGGTAATGAAACAAATCGTGAGTTGTAGCACAATTTTCATATTTTGTTTGACTTTTAATTTGACTCACTTGGCAAATTAATTAACCCACTCTATTATATTATTTACTTAGATAAGCAGCTTATAAATAATTATAAATTATTATAACTTGACTTCCCATGTTTCCCACTGATTTCTATTATTATCTATATATTTCTGGCTGCATTCTCAATGTTACTGTCACTCACATTTATACATTTATACATTTTCACTTTTAACAGGACTACCAGGTCTAAAAAAAAAAAAAAAAAGAAAAAGACATTGAGACAGTTTAAACCTAAGTATAGCCTGTTGCTGACAACGTTGAAAGTCAAGCGGCGCCAAAACACGATGTACAAGCTTGATAAAACACACAAGAATTAAAGTAAACCTTCTCTGTTATTATAGCTAAATATCAATATGATATATCCATATTTACGTTACACGGAAAAGTGGAAATTTGCCAACAAGTCATGTTAAGTTTTTGAGTCCAACGCATAAGACTAGCGCTTTATGAGTAAGATGTGACGCTGCATCGTTAAATACAACAGTTATGAAGTTATACATAAACATTGTTTATGAGGTCAAATAATCACACTCACCATTTTGTCGTCCCAGCGTATGTCCCTGGTGGTCAGACCAGGTTAATCCAGGAGAACTAGTTATACAGCTACGGAAGCTGAGAGCTACCAAACTCGTGCAGTCATGCGCTTTATATACCAGCGACTTCCCCGTGTTTCTCTGAAGAGTGAAGAAGCGAGTAGAAAGGGAGGAGTGAACGAGAAAGGGAGGAAAAGAATGAAGGAGGGATGAGGAAATGAGACGTTAAAACTCTGTGGAGAAAGCAGGCAAAGAGGGACAGGTATGGATGTAGATTTGTCTCAATGCTATTTGTGTGAACAGATCGTGTAAATGTGTAATCTGTAAATATAGAACACCTTCCAGAAATGGACTGAATAATTACAATAAACTCAATTTTAAAGAAATGACACAAATTATCTCTTTACAGGATGGATGGGTATGAAATGTGGTCTATCTACAATGCATATTCATTATCATCGCAGTGTCTAAAATCCAGCACCCTGCTTCCGTTCCCCCAGTCCACAACATGAATGTTTACTATCGCCATGGCAACAGGTGCCGGTTTAGTATTTAACGTAAGCTTAGCCTACATATTAACAATGACAATAAAATTGCAATACGTAATTTCTTAACAGAAAAAATATCAACACCAACAGTCATAATATCAAAGACCTTAACCCTAATTATTTGGGGGAAAATAAAAGCTCACAGAAGCCTGCGTGCTCTTAGTCTGAAAAGCGGAAATGGCGTCATCGGCAGGCGATCATTTGCGTTCCTTGTGGATCTGTTTTATACTCGCAATATATTTTTGTAAATTTACAAATTTATTTCTTTTTGTATCTGTGGAGGGTGTTTTATACTTACAGAGCACACATTCACTCACTGTCAATCTGTTCACACAAATGATATTGAGACAAATCTATCTTCATGGACAGGAGATGGAAATGTGATGAAAGAGGAGGAAAGAAGAGCAGAGGTGGAGCAAATTTAAGAGAATGAGTTATGCATTCAATATGTTTACATCAATACTTTTTGATCAGAATTATTAAAACTAATATTGTTTTATATTTTCTTTGAGTGGAGGACATTTCCAGGGATATATGAGTGGAGCTGAGAGAGTTGAAGAAGAAAAGAGGAAAGAAGAACAGTGATCAGGAGTATATCACTTGTATGATAATATTACAGTACCAGTAACCAGATTCTGCACTTTAACTATTGATTTAAGATATTAAATGTAGTGGAGTTACTCAAACTTATACTTAAGTAGAGCAGCTGAATAAATGCACTAAGATACATTTCAATCAATGAGATCAGATCAGATCATGTTGGTAAATATGAGCTAAATGCTACATATATTAAAATCAACAATCAAACATATTTTCATATAAACTATGTTTAAGTACATTATAATGAATTTGGGAGAACAGTATTCAACATTTTTATCTTATAGACCTATTTCCCCTACATGCACTATGCATTTTTTTTTTGCCATGTTGCAGGACCCCTCAGGGCTCAGCATGAAGGGAAAACTGGGTTGACAAATAGACACAAACTCCAACATTGATATGATGTAAGAGGTTTTAGTCATTTGCGCTGTTCTACAGCACGTGAGCGTGAACACGAACACGACAGTGGCACAAAGGGTTTGATTATCCATGTAAACATAGTCCTTGGTCACCAGTGGGGCATAACAGTTAGGTCTATACAAACCTTAAGGGTAAAGAACAATGTTAAGTTAGAATGAGAAAGTCATGTTACAGAAATAAGATTCATTAATGAGTAATATACACACAACTTCAGTCTAAATATAAGACAGCACTGTGGCTAATTCAACTCAGCCCCAAACACAGATCAGATCTTTTCCAAATGCAGATGCACAATGACAGGGAGCACAAACAGTCTTATCTTTTAAAATACATTTTTAATGTCTCTTATATAGAATATATTATGTCATGAGCTTGGTGTAGAGGGTGCTGACAGGCCATGCAGTAGCTCCATCTGTCTTCTTTTATCTTTGGCACGGTTGATAGTCATCTTGAATAAGCGACAGTACAGTTCCATGGCAGCTGGAGTGTCATCATTCCCAGGCACAGGGTACGTCACCAGGCAGGGGTTACAGTTCGAGTCCACCACACCTACAGTGGGAATGTTCATCTTCGCTGCATCTCTGATCCCCACATGTTGCTGAAACACATTGTTCAGAGTGGACAGGAAAACGATGAGGTCTGGTAAGCGGACTCCTGGGCCATACTGGATAGGGGCGTTGGTAAGGAGACCACCCTGCCAGTACCGTGTATGGGCATACTCCCCGCAGTCCTTTGCAGTGCTCTCAACCAGGTGTCCAAATTGACGCCGGCGGCTGACGAAAAGTATGATGCCGCCGCGGTACACTACATGGGCAGTGAAGTTCAGGGCTTGCTGAAGATGCTCCACAGTCTGGTCAAGATCAATTATGTCTTGATCCAAACGGCTGCCATAGAGGTATGGCTCCATAAGCCTAAAAAAAAGAAAAAAGTGAGATTTATATTTTCATATTACATGTTCAGTTTAAAGCACCTTATAGCAATTCCTTGTGCATACTATTGCCTTGTTGATTTGTCAAGTTACTTTTGAATGAAATAACAGCTGACATATTTAGTAAATTATTGATGACGGCCAAATAATTAATTAGCCCAAAGGAATCAAATATTTTTCATGAGCCGAGTGAAGTAATACCAACCTGTGCCTGCAACCTTTTTTATGGCCAAGATGCACTCTGGCGTCGAATAGGTCTTTCAACGAGAAGAGCTCTGACACACGGAAAAAGTCCGGCTTCTCAAGTGGCAGAGTCATTACTTTTTCTGCACGAAAACGAAAAATTGCTGTGTAAGTTTTACGTAAAAACAAACAACAACATCCAACCATCGTTGTATCACAGACATCCCTGCAACATTTGCTCACCTGGAACATCGTTAATGTGAGGTTGAGGTGATTTAAGAGCCGCTGCAGTGGTATATTGATATCCACCACTGGAGTATCCGACTGTAAAAGTCCGTAGCTGTCGTAGCAACAAAAGTCCTAAATATGAAACACAAATACCGGTCAAAACATCGGATATTAACTTATTACAAGCAAGTACTGATTGCTACCTAGCTAGCTACTTGACGTTAGCTGTGGCTAGCTTGTCGGTTAGGATTACTAGCATAAAAACAAAACGTCAAAGCGGTGCTCGCTATGAATCTAAAATTGTGAGAAATACATTAAAAACAATTTACTGCGTTGGAGATTTAAAAATACTTAATATTCAGATACCTTTCGTTAGTGTCGGGGACGCCATGCTTGCTTAAGAACTACCACGGAAGGTCAGCAAACCTGCGCCTGCGTGTTTGTAGTTTTTCTTCTTCTTCTTTACTTCATTTGCCGGAATAACAGCTTTTAGGTGCATACCGCCATCTATCGTACCGGAGTATGTAGAACAGACTAGTTCACATTGGTCTATAGCAATGACACACAATTAATTTAAAGTAAATAAATAAATTCTATTAAACAATCCGGTGTTTGTGTTTGAAGTTCATAGGATGCCATAAAATAAAAGTTTTCTATAACGTCCAAACAAAAAATTCAAACTTCAAAACTTTATTGAAAAAAGTTCAACAACAATGGCTGCAAACACACTTTTATGGAGCTAAGTTATAAAAAAAGAATATAAACCAATGTTAAAGTTGGAAATAACTCCTGATTTAGAAACAACTGCTGTAATACAAAGAGGAATTCATTATATGTCTAGCCAAGGACAAAGTAGCATGAGTTTAAATAATAGCAATAACTAAAAGCCTGAAACCAGAAAACTCTAATTATTCAGGAGCAACATAAATTTTTTTTTTTTAAATAAATAGAAAAATGTAGTTAGTACAACCCTCTGGCAGTTCCTGTGGTTTAGGATTTATTCTTTCCAAAACTGCAAAAAAGAAGAAATGCTCTCAACTGGTTACATAAACAAACATGTGAACTTAAACTTTCTTCCACGTTTTGTTATGTTATTTGGAGAATCTACTTAATATAATAACTTATAACATTACAAAATAGGGCACCAATTTGTAATGGTGTTTTGTTCATTTTTTTTTTTACCAGAAATGTTATACAAAATTTTAAATTTCCATTAGACTGCAACATCAAAACTAACATGAAACATTATATAAATGAAGGCTAAATAAAGTTCAGAGGAGTTATTTAACAACCCACATACTGTAATATCAAACATCTACATGCATGTTTAACTTTCATAATGATGTTTTATCTTGTTTTGCTGTGCTGGCTGGGTGCTTCATTTCTCCTGCAAAAAGATGAAAATAAACAAATTTTTTTACTGTGATCACTCGATGTGAGACATATACATCTAGGTCCAATCACATACCTGTACACTGGAACAAACTGAAGCTTTCTCTTGACATGTTGCACAGTCTTCTTCTGCACACAAACACTGAGAGAAGTTTTCCCCTGCAAGCATTGTGTAATACATATTTCACACTCTCTGGATCTGGACACCTTTTTACAAACAGTAAAAAAATATTCTCAGTTTTCCTCGTAATTGATGTGGCCAGTGCGTTTTCTTGTTACTGAACATTTGGTTTAATCGTAAAAGGGATACAAATAGTGAAAGGCTGCAAACTGTACCATAAATTGTTTCTATGTATTTTTACCTTCTTGCTTTTTTCAGCCAGGCACCTCCTGTTGAACATCCTGCTTCTCTCCTCTGTGGTAAGAGCTATGCAAGGGCTGAAGGTGATGCCAGGGTCAATGGCAGTGGACAAAGACCTGAGCAAGGCAGAGCAGGACATGCATAAGACAACTCCCCAGTAATTACTTAACACCCTTATAATTCATTACCACGTCCATCTTCAAAAAAAATTAACATCTGTAAATTATGCTACTATGATTTCAATTATTAAACATTATTAATGAAGAAGGCCCATTGTTGTTTGTATTCCACTCTTTATTACACAGATGCACTTAAAAGACACAGCAAAAGTTTTTATTTGAAAGAGTAAAAGAAAAAAACACTTCTTACAAAATATTTACAAAACCTGGCAATGCACAGCATGTTCAGTAACTTCTTTTTTTTTTGATAAACAAAAATAAATAGTCTTTTCACATAGGAAATTCAAGAAAACTTTAACATGACAAAGAAATGAACACACTAAATATCAAGTTTAGCAAGACAGAGAGGAGTGAGTATGTGGCTTCTGTGGGAACTGGAACAACATGTGAGTCATAGAGGTAATAAATCCAAGACTGCTATAGTGGCTTTCATCAACCACTGAGCTTTAATGTCCCACCTATAAATTTAAAACCATACAATGAACTAAGGGCACTGTGTCTGAAAAACAAATGTTGAGCAGATGTAGTATAATATCTCCATGGTATTCGACAAAGGATACATGATTGTTTCAGTCTCTGCTAGTGTTCTAAAATTGCTCTAAAAAGGTGCCTTTTAGGTGTCAAGGGTATAATCTCTTTAAAAGGTTACCCTGGCCTTTTCTCCTTATGTGCAAAAGTTAGAAAGGGTCTACTGAATCTGTCATCATTAGAAGAACCAGATTTCGAGCTTCATCAGACTGAGGTGATAAAATCAAGAGGTAGGGTGGGGTGAGGGATGAAGTAAAGAGGCATGTTTTCAGGTCGGAGCTGACAATACATGGCGACTCTTTTTTGCTGGAATTAAGTGGGAAGGTATTTCTTGGGGAGGAAAGCATCGAGAGTAATGTGATGACACAAGCAGCCAAAGCTAAACAGTATAGAGCAAGGTAGAGAGTTGATGTAGAAGAATTTGAGGATGTTAAAGTAATAGCATGTATTCGGATATCGGGAACACAGTCTGGATAGAGTTTCATTATCAGTAGAACACAACAGTAGATTTTATTTTACATACATATGACAATACTGTATGGTGATGCAAGATAAAAAATTCACATAGATTCTGATAAAACACATTTATACTAATTTTCATTATTGATTAATTAGCCAATTTTCTTCATCAACTGATTAATCCTTAATGATATGAAGTGTGAAAAAAAAAAGAACTTCAAATGTCTTTTCTAAAATATATGATGAAGAAAAAAATGCTTAAATCTTTAATTTTCTGTTTTGCATGCACAAGTCTAATTGATCTATAATATAATATAATATATAATTTGTCCCGTAAATAGAGCAGTGATGAAACCTATTACAATAACATCAACAATAAAGGCTTTCTAACTTTTGCACATAAAAGATCTTTGATTTCTTCTTAAAGTAAACCTATATATGACATTTAAATTTTGTAATTTATTATGAAATAATAGCATGTATTTTTCTGATTAACATTGCTGATTTGTGTTGTTCCATGGACACATTAAAAACATCCTAATTTTAAGCATTTGGACTTTGCTGACGGATTATATTTCTGGGTCACTTCTTTTTACATAAAATGTCACAGTCATTTAGGATGAAGTCATTTTCTGCAACAAACTATTCTACAAAAGGTCACTGTATTGCTTTTCAAAGGTTCGGTGATATGGATTAACCTCAGAGCACAAAAAAAGTTTTCATGATGGTGCCATTATGTTACACAGCTGTATAAATGTACAAACACATTAAAAAATGCCTGTTTTGTTTTCTTGTATTAACAAACATTCCCTTAGAGCCTATAAATGAATGAACTTGATCATAACCTACCTTATATGTATCAGCAGGGCACAATCAAAATATGAACTTATATAAAAGTTGGATTATAATGCTATGGGACATAGTGACCAAAGGAAATACTTACAATGTGGAAAAGCCCTGCTTCTTCTCTGGATTTCTCCTGTTGCCTGACTCACAATCTGCCTCATCTACAAATTCTTCCTCTGCTCTTTCTAGATGTACTTCTTTATCATCTATCTTCACGCTCTCGCCTTCTCTTTTTTTCTCAATTAGCAAGTCCACTCTCTCCTTTCCCTCGCTCCTTTCCCTGCTTCGAACCTGGACATGGTTGGTCCTGTTAGATTCCAGTTCGACAAACACACTCTTGTCTTTAGACATATGCACCATACTCTCTGTCTCTCCTTCTATGGGACACTGTGACCTGTGGCCAAGCGGCTGGCTCCGTGTAAAGGACATCCTCGGATGCTGCCTGGCAGTAGACAAAAGATTCAAACCAGGGGATGTGAACGTGTTATTTACAGATGTCTCCGGAGACCAGGGGAAGGGCGCTCCACTGGTCTTTGAAGAGGACCAAACTGCGACTGGAGTCTGTGATTTGAGGTTGATGTCCCCGCTTTGATATGGTAGAGTTGCTGATGCACTCTCATTGATTTTAGATGAGGTGATATGGAATTGTGTTCGACTGAGAGTCCTCGTGTCAGTGATGGGGAGTCCCAGGCTCTGGCGCCACTTGATTGACTCAGAACGAGAATGAGCAAGGCTGGGACTCAAAACTGGTCGAACTCTCTCCAGCTGTGAGGTTACCTCCTGGACGTTACCTCTCCCCATGCCAGGCCTCCTTTGCTCGGTTCTAGCAGCCCCTGCCCCGTCTGCCGGCTCCAAAAGACCAGGGCTGCAGGACTGGACCGAGGACAGACGTGATTGTGCACCGACAGAAGAGAAACTCTGTGGCGTTGGAATAGGTCTATCTTGAGGTGGACTGCTCAGAGGAGGTTGTCCAGGGCAAGAGGTGGTGATAGTTTTTCTTGGAATTTCAGCCAGCTGATTTTCCTGTTTAATGTCTTCATCTTGAATCCGGGTACAAACCATAACAGTACCATTCCTCGATACATCTCCGTCTTTACTTTTCACCGCAGTTGAAACTTTGGCCTTTTCAGCCAGAAACCTTCTGATCTCTTGCTCAATGCTGTCGTCGCTGTCTACTGAGCTACTATCATCCTTTATCTGAAGAGCAGTCTGAGTATTGTGAGGCAACATGGAGTCTCGTCCGTCATTCCCTTTCAATATCTCCGTTACACCTCCATGCATGTCATGCTCTTTACTTTCATCAGTTTGTTTATGTTGGGAAATGTTCTTATTACTCTGTCCAATCTTGTCTTTCACATCGTCTTTACTCTTCTGTACTTTTTTCAAAGCACTGCGCTTGGAGAAAGGTTCAGGTTTTAACTTTTTGGCCTGGAAAGCATTTCTTTGCAGTGGCTCTTCATCCTTGAGGCACTTCCTTGATTTCCGCTTTAAGTCTCTTGTCTTTTTCTTTGATTTCTTTTTTGTCTTGAGCAGGTCTTTTATAGCGGTGTCCAGGTCCTCATCACTGTCAAGTGAGCTACTCTTGTCTCCACTTTGCTCTGTCTTGTGTATCCCAGCTATTGGGTGTGTTTGACTTCTGTGGGAAAACACCAGTGGGCTCAAATCTTTTCTATGCTCAGGTGAAGATTTAGGGGCTGTTACTTTAACATTGTTATCCATCCCTGACATGTTGGGAATGCTACAGTTTTCCTCCTTGTGTTTTCTTCTCTGCGTCAGCGACATTCTTGACGGTTTCTTTTGAGTTGCGACTTGTTTTGCTTTCACTTTCTCTGGTTCATTCATACTTTGAGGCTCTTGAGTTACAGCAGAGCCAGGGGGCTGTTTGTGCATTTGGGCCTTCTGCTCAAGAAATTTCCTAATTTCTTGCTCAATCCCATCTTCACTATCAATGGAGCTGTTATCACTCTCTTCATCTGGACAAGTGTCAGGAAGTGAAGACTGCACGGAAGATTCGGCAGGGGCACAACTGGTAAGGCCAACACTATGAGGGAAGGCCCCGGGCATAACAGTTTTTGAAATGTCCAGTATTGCCTCAGCACACATGAGCTCTGCAGTTGTGTTAACCTTTGGGGGAGCAGGTGTGGGTTGATCCTTAAAACCTTCTACTTTAAACGAAAGCAATCCATTTCCTTTACGGCTCTCGGACAGTGAATTCTTGGGTATGAAAGCAGATGAAAGAGGAACAGATTTCGTTTCTTTCTCTGTTCTGGTCTTTTTCTTTCTCAATTTGTTTTTCTTCATGTTTTCCGTGCTTGTACTTCCAACAGCATGCATTAATGTCTTACTGAAGGGTTTTTGTTTGTGTAAGAATGGTTTCAGGACACTCTTCTCCTTAAGTTGCTCAAGCTGATAGCAGCGAATAGCTTCCTCTATCCCGTCATCACTAGTGGAGTCAGACTCCTCTTCTTTGAATGCATGTGGATTGAAAGTCTCCCTTGTGTTCTGCTGCTCCTTTTTCTCTAGCTGGTATCTTTGAATGGCCTCCTCGATACCATCATCACTACTGGAGTCATTTGAGTCTTCCTCCACCTTCACTGTGACCGGGCACTTCACTTTGTTGAATATGCTGATCGTTTTAGATGGGCTCTTTGTCTGCTCTTTGAGAGGGACTAAAGTTTTGGTTGTTGTACTTTTATTAGAATCCAATTTCTTGACCATGCTGTCGTGAAGGGAGGCCTTGTTTTTGATAAACTTTTTTATAGGTATAACAGCTGGTGTGGTCTGGGTTTCTTTGACACATGTTGGATGCTGGTTGCTTGCAATCAAAAATGTATTGCTGTCAGAGTTCTGTTTAGAAACCTCGGGAATAGGCGGATTTTTTCTCTGAATTTTGGATGATTGGAGAAATGTGGAGCATGGTTCTGCCTTGCGTTTGTGATCATCCTTTTCCTTCAGGTACTCCAGTATTGCCTCCTCAATCCCTCTGTCCACGGAATCATCACTGTCGGAGTCAGTGCTCTCGTGGTTGACTGGGGAGGAAACATCTGCTTGCTGGTTTGCAGTGGGACCTTTAGTTTTGGACTTGGCTCCAACATAAGGACCCATTGCAACCTTGCAGACTTGGGGATGACCGTCTTGTCCTGATAGCACATTTCCCTCGATCTCGTCGCCCATCTCGAGGGAGGACTGGGTGCTCCTAAGGCTCTCTATGATCATCCGGACCTTATCTGAGATAGGTGTGCCTCTGGTGGACAACTCGGTGTCAGAGTCATTGAAGCACTGAAGGCTATAGCCTCCAGGTGGGCCACATGTTCTCCATTCTGTTTGCGTCGCTGCGACAGGTGGTACATTCATCAAGTACATTCTAGTGAAGTAGGGTGAGGTCCTCGACCACTGGAGTGCAGCTGCCTCCGAGCACAATCACATTGTTAAATCTAAGAAGGAAACAGAAACAAGGCAAGGAAAGTCAAAGAAATGAAAACCCTACATGTAGCATTTCTATTTGATTCATCTATCACAATATTCTAGTGACATACATTATTATTCATTCTGTGTCCACACATCAGATCCTTAGTGTTTTGTAAGAGCTGTAAATGAAGTCCATCATATTGGAATATTGCAAAAAATGTGTCTAAAGATGTCCAAATTTACATTTTAATCAGCCATGCAGAGCCATCTTGGACTGACAGTCTATTGTCAGGGAGATTTAAGATAGAGTTTAAGATAGCTGACTACTACTACTACTACTACTACTACTACTTACAAACATTAAAGGAAAATAAATATTGCAGTTGACAATTTCTTTACACGTTTTACAATGACTGGTGATTTTTTTTTTTTTACATCTATGGAAAAACCACAATTTCCCAAAGCACAAGATGACATCTTCAAACTATACCCCAACCAATAATGGATTTTTGAGGATGATTTCAACATCAACATCTGAAACCTTAAAAACACGATGATAATAATAATAATAATAATAATAATAATAATGTTTTTGCTTGGCTCTGTTCCCTAATCATTAAGCAACTAATCTTTCACCACTAAAGAAAATGCTGCATTCTATTCTTATTGTCTCTCATATTATTACCTCCCTAGTCTTAGAAAGACTGTGTTTCTTCAGACACCAACAATTTGATTTAGCCATCAGAATTTAAAAAGATAATAATCCCCTCTCATTATGTTAGAGATACAGTTAACTTCCAACAACTGACAGCACTTCCTTATTTGATTTCTTTCCCTTCACTTTCAATACAGTTTGTCAGAATGGTCAATACTAACAGAGACACCCCATCTGAATACATATCCAGACAAACAGCTGCACATCCAGCAGAGTAGGCATACTCACTGCTCTGCTGCCACCCTGTGGAGGAACCTGATGTGACCACTCTGCAGTAGTTAGTGCAGGCTGTATGTTATTATGTAAATAAAAAGGTGCAGCATGGTTTAGGGAGATTGATCTTGCAGCTCACTTTGGTGTGTATTGCATTGGTTCAGTGTGTGGAATGCCTGCAGCTTCTTCACAATAAGAGTGGTCTAGTGTCTGGCTCCCAGTCCTGTTTTGGCCCCATTTACTAAAAGTCCCACAGAATTAACACGTCAGTGCATAAAAGTGACTTCTCAGTTATATACTAAAACTGAACAGGATCACAACACTAGTGGGAATCTAACCAAATGAGCAGATGCAGTGATGCCGGAAGGATTGTACTGTGAAACCCCTGAGGGAAGTGTTCAGCATCAACACTGTGGAGAAACAGAATTCATTACAGCTCTTACAAATTCTGGCAAATAACATCCGGTCAATCTACCAAACCTTTGGAGTGTACCAAAAGAAGCAAGGCTACCCATGACCACATTAACCTGCTATTGGACTCTGAGGCAAAAATGAGCTGTGGGATTCTTTTCTATAGTTGCTTCAAGTTGATTAAAAAATAGCAAATGAAATAATTTACATACAAGACAGGGCTTTTGATAAGATAGAAATGCATGAATTTAATTTTTTTAATTTAAAGCCTCTCTCTAATATGATGCATATTGCGACAAATGTGCAATAATCAAATCACTGCAAAATAATTGACACAAATTAACCTGGGGCCTTCAAGGCCCATTGGCACCCAGGGCCAATGGATGCTCTGGATCCACTGTCCCATATGCCCAGTTAGCAATCCAGCCTCTGGGCTGCTCTGAAGCTCTGATTGATGTGTTAAATGCATATCATTACAGCACAAATAATACAACTGTATTTCACAACAAAACTCCACTTCACCCTGAAATGTGTGTTACTTTACACACAATTACAATCACTGTACACTCTTGGTGTACAGTGGTGAAAGGTGAAAGAGACCTTTCATCTCAGAAGTCATTTAATACATGCTCTCTTTATGTTAACTTTTAGGTGGGTAAATAAACCCTTTTTCCCATAGTGGCTCAATGAAACCCACTGAAAGGCCCCTAAAGCTCCACAGATCCCACTGATTGAGTTTGAGAAGAGCAGATATGACATTTTGGATTACTGGTGCTAACAAAGTAGCAAATTATACCCTTGAATTATTTAGTTTAGTCCACCAAATTAATACTGTTAAGTTACTGAAAGAGAAGGAACTGAAGTCACAGGTTGCTGTTCCTGGTTCAGTCATTTATTAAGAAGCACTCAGAGAGTCAGTGTCAGGCTGGCAGCTGTGTTTTAATACAGATACCCCTATAATTACTGAGTCCACTTCCTCAAATTAACGGCGTTAAATTATAGTGTTTATCCAATTGGTCTTTGTCCCCTCAACAAATCCTTCCACTTTCAGTTTTAATGGTACAATGGACACTGTTTAAGCTCTCCTTAGTTACTCTTTGATGTAATGCAATACAGAATAGTGACAGTTGTCAGATCATGAACAGGCTGGGCCGCTGGGGTTCAATCACAGGTGGAAAAAGTACTCACATCTTTTATGTAAGTAGAGCTGCAAAATAAACATTTAAAAATACACCATTACAGGTAAAATTAACTATCAATCATGTCTAGACCCTCCAGATTTATATTGCTTCGCCTTGGAGGGGCCCACCCCTAGGTTTGGGAACCACTCAACTAAGACTAAACTACATATATATAAAGCTGTTAAAACCAGCTCCATCTCAAGCAGTAATACATTGATGCACCAGTATTAACGATCTAATAATGTCATATATAATAATGTATCAGTTACAGGGGCCATTACTTTGTAGCATGAGTACTTCTACTTTAGATATTTTAGAGATTTTCAGTACATACTGCTTAAAAAAACCCAAAACGTAATACTGTAAAATACTGCACTTTTAATGCAAGAACCTTACTTATAATGGAGTATTTTACATCGGGGTATTAGCACTTACTTCAGTAAAGGGTCAGAGTACTTCCTCCACCATTGTTAACAACAGTACTTGAGTAAATGTACTTCGTTACTTTCCACCATTAATATATCTTAGCTTGATACCTGATACCTGCCAGGCTCCGTAGACTTTGGATGGCAATGTGGAACTTGAACCCAGCGCGACTATTAAACTGTCCTGCGATGAACTAAATGTTAAACCCTGCAACAACCTCCACGAGCAAGCGTGCTCTCGTGCATTAACCCAGTCGAAGAGTCGCTACGCCAGAGCTTTTGCTAGCCTGCCTAACCCAAATGTAAACCCCCTCCCTCCCGGTTCTGAATGCAGCCTGCAGAGAGAATGAGCCACCCGACTGCAGCCGACACCAAGAGACAATATCCCAAACTCTTAACCATCCTCGACAATGATTAAAAGCTGCCGAACCTGGTAGAAGGAAGCGAATAACTACACGAAATTGGGACGGGTCACCAAAGACGCCCCGCTGAAAAATGCCGAAAAGCACATAAACCGAGCTAAAAAGGTAGCAATAACGTTAGTCGTACGACAACTTAGTTTGACATATCATGTGTACAAAGAAAGTTTCTCCAGACATGCCAACATTTGTGGGTGGCATTTTCTGGATTACATAACCATAACGTGTTGCTGCGTGCATTTTCCCTCCCGGACGTTTTTCCTGGTTGCAACACAGCAACCCCGGCTGTCCCCGTAACCGTCTAGCGGCACGAACTGCACCGATGCCCGGCGTGCAGCGTCAGGAGACTCCGCAGAGCAACCATGTTTCTTGGTAACGGCCACGGTTGTCAAAACCCACTGTATTCGGTCGATAACGGCGCTAAACGTAATTGTAAAGCCAGTAAACGATGTTATACAAAACAGAAATGTATATTTCTGTGGAGAAATGAAAGAGATGGCGAGAATAACGTTGGGGGGATAACCGTAGCTAGTCGGTGACTTGAAAGACACAGGCGGGCCTCCCGGCTGCTGCAGCCCCGGCATTTTCTCCGGCAAAGAAAGCCTTTGTATTGAGCCACAGCTTCCACTCCTAGCCTCGGCTATTTTCACACAGATTATACCCACAAAACAGGCAGCGCACAAGTTTAACTCACCTGGATATGACACAAAACGACCGATACAGAAGGAGTTTGTTCGTCGTTGATTCAAGATGTTAGGAAAGCCGTCGTGGAGATCATTCGGTGTCCGTCACCAGCTCACAACACCGCCTGAAGCTCTCGCCGTCGAGTCCCCCTCCGCTCCGACTACCGGGCGGACAAGCTTCCTTAAACCCAGAGTCCAGCCAAGCATGGACCCTTTCAAATATGGCATTGGCGTTTTTTTTTTTTACCCGGGAAATATGCATACATACTCTTTATATTTTACATTTTAACATTACAAAACATACCCATATGTCTAATTTTAGTTAATGCTGCATTAATAAGCGAAAACAGCGAATTTCCGGGAACCTTTAATTATATTTTTCTGTTGCATCCCAGAGGACTTAGCGACAATGTTATTATCAAACGCATTCTTATTCAAAAGTTTTATCTCCCATGGCAGAGTAGTTTTATGAATTAGGCAACTCCTAGTCAGGCTGATACTATGCTTAACACTGACATCAACTCTAGTGTCTAATTATTGAACTACCAGACAGTGTCCAGTGGTATTTAGATCTGGTTCGACCTGAAATCAGCTTTATAATTTGAAGTTTTACTGTTATATCTATATGATGCTCGTAAAACACGGGAATGATGTCTCCACAAGGTCATATACCAACAATCTGGAGTCATTTATTAATTGATTTCATTCAATATTTATTCATTACGTTGAACAATATCCTTTTTATATAGATTTTTAAAAATATATATTAATATGATCTTATTATTTTCTTGATTAATCGATTGACTTCTGTCTAAGAAATGTCAGAAAAAAGTGAAAATTGCCCTTTAAAAGTTTTTAAATGTAGTTTGTCAGCTCAAATTCCTAGTTTTGTTTGACCAACACCCTCACACCCAAAGATTTTTTTT
Organism: Seriola lalandi dorsalis; assembly: GCF_002814215.2. NCBI lineage: Eukaryota > Metazoa > Chordata > Actinopteri > Carangiformes > Carangidae > Seriola > Seriola lalandi. The sequence goes on along the minus strand of NW_019525233.1, from coordinate 1,565,051 downwards.
ATCACATAAAGAAAAGCAGCAAATCCTCACATTGTAGGAAAAGCAATCAGAGAATGATATGCATTTTTGTTTGAAAAATGACTGAAATGATTAATAGATTATCAAAGTAGTTGCAGATTCAGTTTCTCTTGATCAATTAATCGATTCATCTTTTCAGCTCTAGTTACACCCAAACAACTTATCAACCGCTTTTAGTTTTAAGCATTTAAAAAAAAAAATTTAACTCGAGATGATACCAACAAAAGAGAAAAGAGGATTATTCTTTCTTATGTTCAGTTCTTTGTCCATGGTCCATGCTTTGTGTCCCTTAATTTTAATGAATAATGAATATCTAAATGGATGCAGTGTTTACAAAAGCACATCTAAAACTAGAGCACCTTATTTAAGGATTCACAACTGTCACATTTATTCAATATGACTCTTAGAGTTTGCTCTACATAGGGAGGGATAATGACAAAGAGGAATCTTGACAGATTAAAGACTGATGGAAATGTCAGCGCATGGATAAATATATGAAATGATGATGGATTTGCCAAGAATCCTTCATCACAATCACTGCAACATGTCCCAAAAGCTGTCTTATAGATGTTACTATCAGCTTCAACAAAACCAACATTAAAACAACAGAAGATCAAAATCATGCAGAATGTACCAGAGATTTAAAACTGCGTTAAAAGCCAAAATGCTGGTGAGGGACAATAGGTACATTCACAGATCTTCACTGGGATGTATTACCCTTTTTGACATGAAAAATTCCACTAGTGATGCAAACTTCTATTAATACTGTATAAAATTTGAAAGATTATAAATCCCATCAAAATTTCACATCTTGTCTAGGTTTTTTAATTGTTCTTGAGACACAGGATCAGTGACCAATCCCAAGAGTAGAATGTAACGTAACTATAAAAATGGTCAATTGAAGCTTTTCTTGTGCTCAACTCTACTATAATTTAAGCTCTCGCATCATGACGTGCAATATCTTGGCTTGGAAACCTTTATTTTAATGTATAAAATGTTTCTAATAACTCCTAATACACCGGTAAATCTAATGTAATTGGAAATGATTTATCAGAGGCTGTGGACATAAACCTTCAGCCACATAACGTATGCCTGGATGTCTGACTTCAGAGTTACAAAAAGTTACAGAAGAATCTGACTTTAAACAACGAGAACAGAGATATTATAAATTTTTGATTTATCAGAACAATGAGTCGATTAATTGATTATTAGATTGAGAACAAAATAATCAACAACTATTTTGATAATAGATGAATCATTTTGACTTATTTTTCAAGAAAATTCTGTGGTTTCTGCTTCTCAGATGTGAATATTTTCCAGTTTCCCATGTTTTGGTATTGAAATTAAAATTAAAATTGAATTATTTGCGTTGTACATATTCATTGTGTGACACCGAATAAAGCAAAAACAGGACAAAAATGTCCTTATAAGTCATATAAGTTGCCATTATTTTCAAATCCGTATTCGAGGGAATCAGAGCACATGTATAAGCTCTGATGCATTTTACTTTATACCATACTGATGTCATGAAGTTCACAGTGCATACCAGCATCTTACAAAAGTGCCAGCATGTTTTATTGTTTCAAGTGGGAGATGCCAAACTTTGATGTTTTTTTTGTTTTCAGGGTTGTTTTTGTGATTCCAGAACCCAAAGTGACATCTTCAAATGCTTTAAAAAAAATAACAGAAATGACAAATTGATGATCAAAATAGTTGCTGATTATTTTTCTGTCAATAGATATTCTGAATACCTAGTGTTTTTCCTAGTGTTGTTCTGAATACCTGTGCTTTGTGTACTTGATGGTCAAATTTGAGCTTTTCTTCATTTTAACAATGACGGGTACTCTATAATAATAATAATAATATTCTACACAATACTGGCGGGTAAAGGCTCATGTAGCTCGGCCATTGTTATCATTGGTGGCACACAAAAGAAATGTCTTCACTGCACCTCGTGTGATGAAAACAGCCTGGCCCCCTATTATATTTCATAACATATATAAAGTGTAAACACTGTATCAGGTTGCATGGCCTGTATAAACATTCTCTTCTAATTACTACAGGGGCTAAGGCAACATTCAGGGTTAGTTTTTTGTAGTAGTTTCTATTTAATTTCGCCCTCCTACAATCAGGCAGGGGAAATCATGAACGCAAAGAGCCACAAAAATACATAAAAGAGGCCTGTGACTTAAGCTGCAACTGGCAGTCAATGGGACACATCTCGCACTTTAACATGTGCTGCCATTAGAGGCTGGGACATTTTCATCTTATTTTTTCTCTCTGCACATTACAAAAATACAATTAATATGAAAGATATTATATGTATAGACACTCACATATACACAAAAACACTTTTACCTGTACATATATACGTATACATATATATTCACATAAACATGAGTCCACGATAAACAAGAGCGTGTGCAGGAATGGTGTATATACAACAATCTCTCCTAAAAACTCAAAGCAAGATTAATCTGAATAGAATAATAAGGAATAGAAAGGCTACAACAAAATAAAGGTTTTCAATTTAAGTAATTTATTTAATTTAGTATCAATAAGCAAAGTAAATACAAATGTGAATCAGAATCTATAAGGTTTTCAAGGCATGTCTATATTCTGCTCACCTTGTCTTCTGATTAGGCTGGCGAAGTCAGACCATGAGAAAGTAATGGAGCTAATGGAGCCAATATAATGCAACTATACAACTCTAAATAGATGCCATTTGGGATCCTTTGATATGAGAGAAAAAAAGGCATTTTCTCCCCCTATCCTTAGTAACAATGTGTTCCCTTTTGCACCAACATTCACTGCAAGAAATGAACTGATTTGAGTTGTGGCTGTGGTAATGTGATTGAACCAATTGGCTCCATTTTCACAGTGGCGCAAAGACTGGCACAACAGCACGACAGCACATTGGTATGTTCCTGACCTTGAAATGCACTTTGCCTGGTCATTCATTTGCATGCAAATGAGGAAGTGGTGGGCCAGTTCTTGATACCCGGTGATAACTGAGCCTAATGCTGTTCTAAGAATAGACATCAGAGGGCGACATCAGTTCTCACACAACCACCCCTCATTTGATGGTAAAACAACAAGGTCTGGCGGATATACAGAGCAAAGCAGCCTCTCTGCCTCTTTAACTTCCTCTCTTCATTTTTCTCAGCAGTGGAGGCTCAGCTACGTAGGCAGAAAGGCACCAAAGTGGAAAAAAAAAAAGAGGTTCAGCACCATGGACAGCAACCATGCTTGCTCTAACACTGGAGGGGAAAATATGGGAACATGTTGTATGTATCCTTTAGGTCTTACAAACATTTTGAGGTAACTGCTGCTTTCAATTAGTATAAAACTGTTGATGGATATACAAACATGGCTAGACCATCTAGTTATTTAATAGGAAAATTGTCAAACTTATTCTCTGAGGCAGCTGCAACTTGGCCTTGTTGATTTGGACCTCTCTTTCTGGATCTTGATAATTTGTCTACCTTCTCTGTACTCTGAGGAGTGTTGGTTGTCTTTATCACAGAAGAAATAATGACACACAACAGGTTAACAGACTGAACAACCAAGCAAAATTGCCACATCCAAAGGCAGACAGATTCTCAAAAGAATGCATATTAGCCATCCATTTATCCAAACACTTAAATGCAGACAATCATTCAGTTAAGTCCTTTCATACAATGGCTCGTGCTATGTTAAAAAATGTAGAAAAATACTGTATCAATCTCAATATAGAATACTTACAACTGCCTTAGCAAGTGGCCTTTCTGATGTTATACTATATATATATGTATATATTGCCTGTTGACTGGGGAGTCCTGGATAAAGTTAAGCTACATTAACTTTTACGTGGTCATTACTTAGTGAGCCTGAGGGCTCATAGAGGCTGGAATGAATCACATGAAGTCCGAGGTTTGGTGGAATTGAAGGAATAAAAACAGACATGCGAATGCAAGTAGGAAACATAACATGTTCTAAAAACATTAAAAAACACCAAATAACTGAATTGAAGAAAAAACTAACTACCTGTACCACAGCTCTTTCGTTAAATGACTTTGTTACAAAGCAGCATTAATTCCCACTGTTATTAAGAAAAATAGAAAATAAAACCAGGAGAACGTGGCACACGGCTTTAACAAACAGGTTTTTTCTGTAGCCGTGTCCAAGTTTATTCTGCCTGAAGACAGCTCATGGCTGACAGAATCAAATGCCTGAGGCAGAGCACAAACAGGACTGACCAGTTCTGTTTATAACACAGTGATAGTATGATTTATTACCAACACTGCAGCAGCTGTTGGGATAATTCATACTCACTTACAACACTTAACAACTGCCAATTACAGTATTTCATAACCTATTAAACTCAAATCACAATAGAAAGCAATTCAAGTTGCTGTTCATCCATATCTACTACTGTTTTAGTAGGTTTTTCTGCAATATACCACCAGATGGCAGCGCAGACCTGTGCAAAGACAGACACAATGAACTTCCTCATTCCTCCGTCATTTGGTTCTAAAAACAAACAGCTCTACAGAATAAAGGCAGTTTGATACTGAGCTGTATGTGCATAGATAACAGAGAATTGATGAAAATAAATACAAATAAAACAGATGTAATGTCAATATAACTTAATGTTACTTAAAAAGCCATACACTCTTTATATCTGTGGGCAGGTGAACAAACACAATGAGCAAAATGTGAAAAACAATGATTCTGTGCTTCACATTTTATTTTTATATTCTGTCTGGAGGGACAAGAGGAAGATTTAAAATCCGCTTGCATGCTTCCAGCCATAATGCATCGGGTTGAAATACAGCAGATTGACTCCTTTTCTATTACCTCTACCCATAATATATTGTAACCATTGTAGCCGATGTGAGACCCAGGACCAAAAAAAAGACACAGTACCCTGAACCGCAGTCTAAAACCAGCACGCTCTTCATGCTATGCAGAGTTAATCTCAGAACCAAGATGCATCATGAGCAGCTGCAGTCATTAAAACAGTTTCACTCCTATATGAAAACATTCCCATCCTCAGTGTATTTTATGTAAAGCCTCCAGTATGAAGTTGGATTTCTCATAGGGGACATTTCATGTTACAGTAGTCATAATTCATGTAGCGCTGCTGCAACAGGGGGCAGCAGAGACCCACTGTGGACTTTCCTATTTTTTTTTCTCTGCAGTATTTGTAGTATTCAAATGAGAGAAAGGTGGTACAATATCAGCCTTAATTACACCACAAAGTTCAATCTTAATTTGCCTGCTCTGAATCTGCATCATCTCCTTAGAGGGAGCTTGACAAGCCTGATATGATGGCTCATGTTTGTCAGCTAAAAATGAAACTGATCCAGAGCCCACTTGGCAGGGCCATTACTTTTCTTAATGCGCCTGTCAAACACAAAAAGTGCACATGTCATGTGCACTTTATGAATTCAGAGCTGGTGGTCTGAGAAATTAAGATTCTGCAGGTTGTTCAAATGCAGGCAGACGATGGAGGTTCAGGGGTCATATCAGCTGGTACTAGTCAGTATTTTCGTTTCTGGGGATCATCTGGACCAAAACTATACATAAAACGGCATATGACATGAACAACATACAGATGACAGTAGTAAGAGGAGACGGGGAAAAGAACGCTCGGGCAGAGGTACTGTCGAGAGAAGGAGACCTAACAGTGAGAGCTGCTAAGCGGAGGTTTAACAGTGAGATGTGGATAAGGCTTGAAGACGGTGTTCATAGAGAAAGCCAGGACCCCAGCTGTGCCCCTGCTCCCACTCAGCACACATCACATGTACAGTATAAACACATGCAGATCCACCCACACACAAACACAGTGGGCCAGTGCTGATCTGTGTTGACAAAAAGCCAACCAGATATAGCCTACCAGTAACGATTCCTACAGTATACTGACAATGTAGAAACAGCAGAACAATCGAACTCCAAGTTGAGAATCAGTTTTGCAAATTTGCAATTAGTGCAGTACTAGACTGAGAAAGGTAACATTACAACTGTTCAATATAGTTTAAAAAATTAAAATGTACAACACAATTAAAGTTAATGGTGTCCCTCCAGCTAACTGACCAGGCAACCATGCAAATTTTAATATCCAACATGATGCATATTTAAGTAAAACAGATTTTCACCATATAGGCCCTAAAGGTGTTGAATAAACTGTGTTTTTGCAGTTGCCAGAGGCTTCAATCACTGCATAATATTGCTTTTTGATTGATTTCCATCCTGGCAGCTTATTTCCCCCAGAGTTTTCTATTCTTAGAGTGAATGTTAAGCCTCTCAGAAAGAAAACAATGTATTAAGCCTGTCGGGTTTGACATGTAGCATGATTCACTGATTCACTGATATCTGACATCCTCGTTTCCAAACATGCACACCATGAGTGAAGCCTGATGGCAGAGCTGTGGCATCCTGTTTGGGATGAAAAGGCAAACTGTCACTGTCACTGTCAACTCAAATGTGTCTTTTTATTTTTTCCACTTCGGGACCTTCACTAAATGCCTTTGTAAAAAAATCAAACATAATCAGGGAGAGAAATCTGCATAATTCAGCTCTGAGTTTGTGCCGTGTTTAATTTTTTCTTGTATCCCACTCAGGGGGAAGTAGTGTTTGTCAGCATGTTTGCTATTGACCAACAAGTGAACATGAGCAGTTGGTCTATTACATTTGGCTCTCCTGCTAGTGAAGCTTTCTCAGGATTCTCTGTAGTGTGTATGCATATTCTCTATTGCATGTTTTATGTCCTTGCTTCTTTTTTTTTTCGCAATCGGAGCATTATGACGCTCTGCAATGTCGCTCAGAGGCCGTGCTGCAAAACCACTTCTCATTCTCAACCTCAGAGACTTGCATCAAGTCAGACGGCGTCTCTTTATTCACACAGAACTTGTAGAACTTTTACATTTTTACATGACAAAGGAGTCGCATTTACATTTTCACATTTGTGTGCCTTTGCATCAGATTTCTTTCTTTTTTTTTGTGTATTTTACCGGCTGTTATCATCAAATGGAATCATCAGACGGCATGTGAAGTATGGGAATGTGATGGTCAAGGCATACCATGGTTGAAATAGTGTGGGAGGAGATGAAGGGCTGGTATTATGTTCCATAGTATTTTCCACTGTGGAGGCAACAACGTGATCCAGAATAACCTCGAAACAGATACACAGACTGGATGAAAAAGAGTATAGCGCGAAAAGACAAACGATGGCGGGAGCAGCACAAGACACATAAAAACATTTGTTTAATTATTATACACTCGGTTGAAATTAATTAATTCAATCTAGAGAGCATCAAGTAATATATTAGCTCATAAAAATGATCTCTCTTGTGAATTAATTCGTTGCAGGCCAGCCAGAGACAGATGAGATAAAGGATGATTTAGTGAGCTTGTAATGCTCTTCAGCTAAAGTTTGCAGGCGCAGAGTGTGTAATCACCCTCAGAGCTCCGAGGACAATGTCATGTTAAATGAACACTATTTCTAACCCCAACAACCCTCTATCATCTCCGCACAGTGGGGTATTGATTGGTGAAGAAAGTACATTTAATTTCTATCTCAGCAGGTTGGCTGAGCCCAGCTGTCCTTCAGACCCCTTTTTTTCCTGCTTAATGGAAGATTCCAGTGAAGGGAAAGACACAGAGAGAGAGAGAGAGAGACGGAAAGAGAGAGAGAGAGAGTAGATGTGTGCCTTCAACACCTCCTCCCTCGAGGGAATGCTGATTTGATGAGTTCCTGTCATGGCAATCACATGGCAGTTATGCACTTGGGAGTTTTTTTTTTTTTTTTTTCCACCACCCATTCATTCAGTTTTGTGAATATGATTAATCTTTTGTGTAGGACGCTGCTTATAGTGGATCATCTGCATGTGTGCATGCTGCAAGAAGTGTTATCTCATCTGCACAATGGAAATGATTTCAAAAGCTCATTACAAAATTCCAAAGGCGCCGCTGTAAAGAGAAAAGATAGTGTAAAAGTAGTGGTTTTCCTTTCCACAGTGTGTAATAGCATCCTTTCTCTCCTTGACAATAGCATTTCTTTCAGGTTTCAAGGTGTTTTATGTGCAAAAACAGTGAAATGCATAATTTATTTTATGGATTTTGCGCCTGAAATCGGACACACCGGTGATTATATTCACAAAATAAAAAGATTCATGAAGCATATATGTATTCATATGTCGATCTTGTGTTGCATCAATCAGTGATTTAGGCCAAAAAAAAAGACATATTTTTAGTAACTGAAAGGAAAACCTGAATGAATGAAAGTAATAAATACAGATGCTTCTATACAAGGCACACAGGGTCAGTGAATGGTTTGATGTATATGATATGTATATGTTAAGGCCTTCACAGACACCAGATTTCGAGCAAGTTGAAAACCTATGGGAGAGTTGTACGTTGACTTACAGAAATAATAACTCTTCAGTCGACACATTTCTTTGATCCATGTAGCAACGCAGCTTAAATGTAAACTGAAAACGATGTCAGATGAGTTACTACTGATTGGTTAGAGTGAAACATGACAAAACTATCGCTACTGCTGCTACTATATATCTGTATGCATCAAACTGCTACTTTAAAGGGGAAGTGTGCCAATTTTCAACATCACAGTCTGTTTACTGTGTGCTACTGCATATGTGAAAACAAGCTGTGTAAACCCTTTTTGTGGCTGTTGTTGTTGGTGGAGTTAGAAAGAGGTGAGCTTGCTTGACCTCTGCAGGTCGCTCCTTATCTCTGCTTGAGGCTATATTAGCCACGACTAACAATAACACACCTGAATCTCCAACCGCACTGCTGGCAGTTGAGTTGCATTGTGGGTGATGTAGGCGTCAGGGTTCAACAAGGGGTGAAGAATGTAAGGAATAAAAAAAGACGATATCTCTGGCTCTGCTGTTAAGTTCAATATTAGATCTATGTACTTCTTTTGATTAGTACATTAATTTAAAGTTTTTTCTTTGAAAATAATAATAATAATTTCCACCAGTACTGTCAAAGTGTAGAATTTGTCAGGTTTGCAACCAACGGCTTCCATGCATTATGACGACTTATGGGCTTGTTGTTGTTTCTCCTCTGGAAGCAAAGGACATTCATTTTCCTTAATGTAGCTGCTAATGCATATTAGACAAGAGATACCATAAATTGTTAAAAGAGAGGCATTCGTCCTTATAATCAGAAAGGTTTTTTTTTTCCTGAAGTGAAAATTGAGTTATACATTTTCTGAGCTTTTAGCAGCTGACACTTTGTGCCTTTAGGAGTGTTTGTGAATTTCAAAGCATAACCATATGTCTCCAGTAGGGATGGTATCCCCATGTGTCCTTTATTTTTTCCGGGTAACCCCTCCTCTGGGGCTTTTACAACCGCATCCAACCTCATTATAAGCACAGATGACATCATGTGCACTCCTTCCTTTCTCCCTGTGGAACAGCGTTGCCATGATCACTGGTTATCACGGGGGAGTTGGCCTTATGAGGCAACCTATACACATCTGTACATCTGTTTTGATGCAAAAAATACTGTGTAACTTGAGGCTGGCCACTTCAGTTGAAGAAAACCGAAGGATGTTAATTTAATCACAGAGTTTTGTCTCGCACAACTACAGTATATTCACAACATCCAAAGCAATATAACACCAACACAAGATGTAAGCCTTTGAGTTGGATGGCATGAATCTCTTCCATACATCCTCTATGATCCAATAACACAGTGTGATTAACACTGATGGAAGTTATCACACATCCTGCTGAGTTCTTGGCAGCCAGGAGGAAAATGTTTGCCTAGTCGATGTGACTTTTAACCAGAATGCCCCTGTGGGTTAAAGACTGGGATTGGAGGGAAAGGTTGTCTATAAAATATGCATGTCACACTAGGGGCTAGTGGTGGTTTAAGTGTGTTTGTGTGTGTGTGTGTGTGTGTGTGTGTGTGTGTGTGTGTGTGTGTGTGGGTGTGTGTTTGTTTGTGTGTTTTTTTGTCAGTGTGTGTGTGTCTGGGCGATAGGTGCGGTGCTAAGGGATTACTGGAGAACTGGAGAGGTGGGGAAGTGCAGTTTAAAATACATTCTTATTCTGTGAGCAAAACTATGCTTTAACTATAACACAGCCATAATTCAAATGAAACCCACAGTAGGAATTTGTTTTCATTCGGTGTGCACAAAAAAAAGTCAAAAAATAAAGATGTGAAAACCTATTTTTCATCGTCATGTTCAAATGCACATTGTCTGCAACATTGAAATGTAAATGTTAAGTCAACTTCACATTTAACATTCTCTCCCTGCATGACCCACCTCAGTCATAATTTATACGGGAGTCAGGGACAATCCAAACAGAATCACGAAATCCATCTGCTCTATTCTGCACTTCAGTGCCCACGGAACAAGTTTCCTTTAATCATCTCCTTTAGTTTGCTTTATTTTGAATTACTTCCCAGTTACACATTTCTCTTTGGATTTAAAATGATATGATGTTCACTGAGAATATGATTATGAATTTAAACTTTATATTCCATACAGTCTATATTATCGCTTTTTCAGCTACTTAGGGGCTGTAAACACAACATTGACATATCATCACATCATACGTTGATATTTGACTTCAACTTCTGCAATGATCAATATCTGCATATTCTTAGTTTCTGGGTTTTTAATGAGGGAGAAGATGTGAATGACACTTCAAGTATTTTGACAAAATAGTTGAACTAACCTACTTACTGATATGTCTCCTAGTCGCCAGTGTTGGTCAAAACAGACTCCTCATCTGAGTCTGAGTCTGACTGAGGCTCGAACATGTAGCTGAGTCTCTTTGATGTTTCCTGTAATGCTAACCATCTTGATACACACTGCTCTTTCACCGGTCACTGAAACCTTGTCGGTACGGAGAGAAAGAGTTTACATTAGCTCAACCACTGACCATTTCTTCTAGTCGCCGGTTTTGGTTCACAACAAACCAACAAAGAGTTTGTATCTGACTGAGGCTCAAACGAGTGGCTGAGTCTTTCTGATGTTTCCTTCTCTAACCATCTTAATATGCTCTGCTCTTTCAACTGTCATCCTAGTGCAAGTAGCGGTGGTGGGCGGGGCACACGGCCTGATCCAGGATCTGTCAATGAGGAAGTAAGTGCAGATGTGCTTCCTGCCACAGTTTTCCAATTTCTTCCCTCTTTTTATGTGGAAAACCATGTTAAACAAAGTATTACTCATAGCAGTGTATTTTTACATGGTTCATAACGTGTCTGAAAAACATTCAGAAAATAAAATAAAATAAATATTGGAGACATGGAAATATGGAGAACATGTAGGAAACTAGTTACTTATTTACACATCCAGTAGACACAGAGCAACCTTAGCATTCACATGGAGTTGCCAAGAAGGAGGAACTTTACATTAAAAATTGATAATGGATCTATGAATTGCTGGTTCAACCCAATCCTGGAGTCTTTTCCAGGTTGAGGTTGGACTCTAACACTAAAGTTGCGGGATGAGAGACACCTGTCAGGCCAAGTGTCAGAAAGCCCCAGCTGAGCTACACTGCGCTGCATTGTTTCCACATTTATCCTCCTGCATAACCGCAGCAAACCAACTCATCCTTTTCTACAAGGCAAAACTGAAATGCAAGGGCATTTCTGCCCTGTACTTGTCAGTACAGTGAAAATATGAAATCTCCACTTTTTAGATTCCCTGTAGCTCTACAGCAGGCATGAAATATAAATTCAGCTGCTGTAGCAGGTAAAATATTTGCCCCTCTGTGCTCCATCCTCATCGTGTGTCAGGTAATGTATATACCCAGCGTGGCTCCAGAGTAAAAGCCCCTCAGAGTTTATCTACCTCTCTCCGTTCCTTGATATTCAAGGAGAAAATATAACCACACCGAAAAGAGACCAAGCATTTATAGGCTAAGCATTATCTTCACAGGACAATAGCTTATCACATAAGCCATAATTCTCCATATAGTTCAGGTGAAACAGACATTTAATCTATCTTGTTTGTCTACTTTTTCATGGTTGGGGAATAAAGCCCTGCAGCAGGTTGGTAAGATATTCCGTTATAGAACCAATACAACCGAACCACGAGCAGAGAAACGACCCCCCGTCGTTTCAGCCACATATTCCTTCCAGTAGAAAACGTGGATATAAGTATTCCTCTATACAGATGGAATCACTAGATGGTGGTTTGGGATAACGTCACCTCTCGCTGTACTGCCAACCCTTTTTGTTGGTTGCTAGGAGACAACACTGTAGTGCCTAAAGGTTTTCAGAGATCATGTAATGTTCCCGAGCCCTACTTTTTTTTTATCTCGTAGATGTTTGCAAAGATGGAGGAATCTTTGATGGATCAGCCCAGAGGGAACCTGCCAACACGTGTAAATGTTAATCACAGGTATTACACGCCACTGAAGCAAGTGACAAAAATGTTGTTCAGCTGAAGAAGTGACGTGTCGCAGTTGTGTAAACAGTGTGATATGGTGATGTCATAGATTAGAAATAACACTGGAGACCATGATGATTACATAAAGTGCATGATGTGCAGGAATCAAAAAAGGAAGTTCACATTCTCTCTGTGGTTGATTGTAAATGACTTGTATGCCTCCACCAGTGGGGGGCAGTAAAGATCTTTCTCAGGTTGACACTCACTCACTGGCAACTCTGTTGTTTCTTTTTCCTCCTGCCTCTCTCCTCATTATGTTTCAATTTTCTGTCTATCCACTCAAAATAAGTTTTCACAACAGCAGAGTCTGTTTGAAAAGAGCCACTGCAAACTCTAATTTGGGAGAAAAGGGGAATTTCCCAGGAGAGCTTTTTTGTGTTCATGACCCCCCCCCAAATAAATAAATAAATAAATCATAAAATCATACATGCCAAAAAACTACTGTTGTTTCAAACAACTCTGAAGACATTAAGGCGATAAATCCACCAGGATTGTCTGTCTCTACAGCAGTGCGTGCTTTTTCTGTTTTTCAAAGTAAATATCACACTAATCCGCAAACAAGCACTTAATTTTGGGCTTAAAGCACAGAAGCCGACACGATCATGTCTCCCCACATCTGTTCAGTGACAATACAAGCTTTAGCTAAAAACAGGTGCTTTTTAGGTGGACTGATGGATCCCACAGGCACTGTGGGCAGGAGCGAGGGATTTGGATTCAGGGTTTAAGCGAAGTATTAATAGAAGTTGTGTTGAAATTACAGATGGTCAGTTAAAAAGTTTAATGTGTAGTAAGGTATCTAGACAGCAACATCTCTGCACGTAATGGGATCTATAAAAACAAGTGTTTTGGTTATGATCTCTTGAGATTGTGATGGTTCTTTAAAAATATTTGATCTGATAAACTGAGGTTGATTCATCCCACTTTTCGAGCTTCCAACATGTGGCATCTTTTCACCTACGATTATTTTCATATATGGTTCTCACCCAGCATTAGTAAACTAAACAATTTAATTTGAAAATCAATTTGGATTGAACTGGTTTCCTACCACATTGGAATTCAAATAATTTCAGTTAGACTCTCAAGCAATGCTTTAAAAGTTAATTATATTTCATAGAAATCCTAATGTGATTCACTATGTTGCCACCTCTAATGAAGCTATTTTGAGGTCATTATGAATTGTTAAGTTACTGCTTGACTTTAGGCTAGCTATAGCCAGCAATAATGGTTGCATAGTAATGAGAATGATTATATGCACCTTATGCAATATAAAAATATTCTCTATATGCATGTTTTCCTCCACAACATATATACCAGACATGGCACGGTGCTCCTATCCTCTTTTCCTTTGGTTATACAACCTCATAAACTACAGGGTAGCTGGAAGAGAGAGGCAGTGTGAACCACCAGAAGTACAATTTAATATCAGCTCTGTAAACTGACAAACTTGCCTGGGAGGAGGACACAGAGTGAACCAGAACTCTAAGTAGTTAGCCGTGTGCTTTAATATCAGCTTCTGAGACTGTCTGGCAAAGCAAAGTAAAGAGCACAGAGTGTGCACACAAGCACTACATAGGGTTAGACACGCTAATAGTCCTAATTATTAGGTATATTCACATAGTAAATTTAGAAACTACAAGTCAGGCTGCATCTTTTGTCCTTTGGCCTGCCAACAAAACACGAGCATTTGTCATCCTAATAGTTTCTTGTCCTAATAGTTTCTGGAGAAGCATTGGCCATTAGTCAGGTTTATGACAAACCACCTCCTGCCTTGTCTATTAAGACATCAACCATCTTTGACCCTTCATGTTTTCCAGCCATCAGATGTGGTATTTCCAGGAGTCAACCTTCCTAAGTGGCAGTATTGATTGAAATTTTTCTAACAGCTTACTAGCCTCGCTGGTACTATTGGTGTCATCATAAGAAACAAAAGAAGAAATGTCAGGTTGCCGTTCTTACCTCTGAAAATGATGCTAAAACCCACCACTTCTGGAGTCTTTCCTTTGCTTGGCTGCTAGCTGTCATTTTACCTAAAGAATCTCTTTTGCCTTTCTGTAGGCTCACTCTGTTAGGGAGGAAAGGAACAGACAAGCCTGCAGCTACGATGAATTGGTTTATTTCACTCACACAAAATGCACATTATTACTCCTAAAGTCCAGTTGTAAATAATCCAACGCACCGCAAGATGCAAATCATATTCATTTACTTGCATTCTGTATCTGTCTACAGCCATGCAAGCGTCTCTATGAGGCTGTACTCATAGATACAGCAGCGCTTTGAGCTGAGCGCTAAAATGCTAATGTTTACCAGGTATAATGTTTACTATGTTCACCGTCTTAGTTTAGCATTTAAGCGCTCTAACATTTGCTAATTAGCACTGATCACAAAGTGGAGCTAATGAATGTAAATGTTTCTTGTTTTGAAGGAATTCGGTCAGAAACCAAAGTATCAAACGAAATGATGAATATTACAGTTCATCCTGATGGGGACATGAATGTTGGTGTTATGGTAATCCATCCAATAGTCCTTGAAACATTTCAATAATGGACAACCTTATGTAAGAGCTAGAGGGAAAGTCGGGGATCATCAAAGTCATAAGGTTCATCGTCTGGGAACCACGAATGTCTGCACAAAATCTGGTGCCAATCGATTACTGAAGATTAAAACATTTCAGTGGATAAGTGAAAACTTTGACTCACTGATGGCTCCAAACAAAAAACAGGGGATAACCAAACATCAGTAGGATTCCTCCTCTGGGGACCAAGAATGTCTGTACAAGATTTCATGGCAGCCCGTCCAATGGTTGCAGAGATATTTCACCAAAGTGGTGGACTGACCGTTTAACATGTCTGCACACTGAGAGGAAACCTTGATGGTGCACTGTACATCAAGAGGCAACTGGTGAACTCCACATTCAATGCAATACTTTTTCCAAACAACTCTGACACAAATCTTTTTTCTTTTTTTTTTTCCAAGGACCTCCCTCCTCTGCTCCTTACACAACCATGTGCAGCTACTTCCAGTTTACAAGCCCACACAATCTGATGGCACACTGCCTGCCCAGTGTGAAATTGGAGAAAAAATACAAGTAAACAAGTGGTAGGTGAAGAAAGCCGAACATCTACTGAGCTGGAGTAAGATCCAGATTCTTTTTTTTTTTTTTTCCTGAGGAGTTGGTGCCCAAAGCAAAGCTACAGAAGTGGATTCTGACCTTGCGTTTGACAGGTAGAGGTAAAGTGCCCTCCAGTGGGTTCCTCTCTTCTCTTGTTGAATGTGTGAGTAATTTAAAGGATGTGTTTGTTTATGCAATCGTGATAAAAAGTCTGAAAGTTTGTGCTGTGCTCTACATTCTCCTCGCTTGCAGTCGAAAACTGTTGAAATCACCACTCAAGAATACACAACGGGAGAACTTCACTTCCAATTTTATCATTCTTTACAACACATCACAGTAAGTGTCAAAGCTGCCTCTTCCACAAACAAAACAAATAACTACTTACAAATAGATGAAAAAAAAACAATATCTTTGCTTGGTGCAAAATTATAGCCCTGTACGTTAGAATTTAATTTCTTTGTGAATCTTTTTTATTCCGGGCTTAGTGTGTCTTGAATTTATTATTAGTGGAGTTGACAGATAACTGTTTATCGTATAAAGTTTTTGAAGGAATTATTCATGGTTTATATTTCCAAATGTTTGAACTGGTGATAACAGATGATTAAAGTGAGAATTCTGTCAGAAAATTTAGAGATAAGACTCGATGAAAATGATTTTGGATAGCACAGGATATGTGATGTGATGTTGGACAAATATCAGGAGAAGAATAACAGTTTTATTTTATTGGTGTTTCTTCTGTATTCTCTGTGAATGCAGGGTATTTTTCTCCCAGCTTCGCAAACCCACCATGCTCTCTCTGATATGATCTTCATCTTTGGGGACTAAAAGTAGATCAGTACCTTCAACTGAGGAAGGCTTAGAGTTTTTGGGCATGCCTGGAGGCCTACGTACACCTGAGGTGATTTGGGATTTGTTGTGAGATACTTTGCTGTATAGTGGCGGCATATGGGAGGTGGAGAAGTTGCACCGCGCTAATGGCCCATTCATTTCCGCTGACAGGTAACTGGTGAATCTGGACCTCGGCCATATGCTGAGGTTATGTGTGGTCGTCTGCGGCCACACACTTCCTAGGAAACATAGTTTAATCCTCAGTGGATCAAAGGCTGCAGAGGTATTTGCTGAAAAAGAACGGTGCCCTCGCTCTCCTGAGGAAACTCAGCAATTGAAAAAAGTCTAATGAAAGTCTACACTCTGAATAAAAGGGAGAGCAGGTAAATTACAACGGTCGGCAGGTATCAGGATTGGTAATAAGGAATCATTCCCACAAGGCTGTTGCCAATTCAAGTCACCTAATTGAAAATGTATCACTCAGATACAATGAAGACACATTTCTGAGCATTAGAGTGTAAGAGATCCCAGTATATATTATGTTTTGTGATTAGCTGCTGCCCAACATCCACTTCCATGTTGGGAAGCAACAATGTGGCTTGAAATAATGTTAAATTAAGCTTGATGGAGGATGGAGGAGGAGTGGATATTAGATTGACTTCACACCTTGTTGTAAAGCTGCTGTTTTTCACTAGTTGTAATTGGCCTGCAGCAGAGGAAGCATGTTTCTATCCACCTGTTTTTATGCTAAACGCTACAGATTAGAAAAAAAGGGAAAAAGATTTAGGCTTGACTGAGGTAGAAAAGTTGGCGTATCAATAAAAACTAAATGACTCAGACCCAGTGAATAAATCATGATGCATGAAACGTGCAATTTAAACATCTCGCAAACTTCTGATCCAGCGAAGAGACGGAAAATATCACAGGATGAAAGCATCAGTGTCTCGGCTCAGAGCTGGAGGGACTCAAATACACAACTCAGTGACACCAATCAAAAGTTCAAAACAGTTTCAACACCTTTATTGAAGCTCGGCAGACGAAAGTGTGCAAGGAGTGGAAGTCGGGGGGGTGGGCAGCGGTCGGCAACAGGCAGACAGGAGAAGCAGCAGCTCATACTTTGGTTAGAAATGAAAATCAGGTTGATGGGAAAACCAAAGCACTGGCTAACGGACATTGTGACATTTAGCAGGTGTTGGGTTGTGACATTTGGAAGATGTTGATTTTGGTGAAACACAACAACAATTATGAACAAACACAATCCATTTTAATTAATAAGATTATTTTATCGTTCTTGCCCATATTCATGCATCATTCAAACATTCACAGTTTAAGCTGGAAAAGTATGTGAGCCCCTCAACCATAGCTGACTGGAGTCAGGAGTTAGCACACAGTTTGCTGTTCACAAGAAACCTCTGCTGATGTGAACCGTGCCTCACCAAAACGAGACTTAGGATCAATTGTTGATTTACATACAGCTGGAAGGGTTATGAATTCATCCCATGGACTTCGTAATTGGAGACGATTTTTCGTTTTGTGGCTACGATGAAAAAGCACAACACAGAATGATCAGTAATGTAACGAAGAACCTCAGAGTAACAGCTGAAGGCTATAAGCAATCAGTGGAGCTGGTTAACATCTCTGTTCATGACTCTACAGTACACAAATGCATGGAGCATGGTGTCCTGCCATGGACTGGAAGCCGCTGCTCTCCGAAAAAAACAAAAAACATTGCTGTGTCCGTGCAGTTTGGTAAAGAGCACCTTGACTCACCAGAACACAACTGGGAAGATGAATTACTAGAGTTTATCTCAATAAACATAACAGGAGAGGCTGGAAATATGCTTTCATTTGTCTTTTCTTTTGCAGATTTCCCAGAAATTAATAACTGAGAACAGCGTGTGTCGGAATATGTCACAGGGTTCAAACAACCTGAACATGTTCTACACTCTTTTTTTTAAAATTCAGGCTCTGTCAATGTTGTACAGACAATACACAAACAAAGAATACAGCATGACTGAAGAACGAAATAAAAACTACTGACAGAACCTAGAATCATTCGCTTTTCAATATGTAATCAGGAAATGTCAATGTCTATTGAACATACCATTATCCATTTGAACAACCTCAAATACAAATATGCATCAAGAATGAGAGTGATTTCCCTTCTGTGACTGCATCAATTTGATTCTCCAGAGCTTGGTCTTACGGAGAAAACAGACGCCTCACAGGGTTGTGAGTGGGACACAAGACATCCGCCTGTTGGCAGCAGCAGCCACATGTACTGTACAAGCCCGCAACTGAACAAACTGCATCTGAATTATTAATGTAAATTTGTAGGCTTGAACAGACAGCACATCTTCCTGTGATCAAACCTCATGTACGTCACTTTCTGGTGTCTTTAACATGCACTTTTCATGGCTACTTCATGAGTTAGGCCTTGAATGAATTGCCTGACCGCGTATAAATATAATCATGGTATATTTATATTTGTCACTGTTATTGATGTGTGTATTGGTGGTGCGGTGTGCGAAACTAAATGGAGGCTGGTCTTCATGGCAGAGTGCTGATGAAGGTGGTCAGGTGGAGGCAGAGCTGTCAAATACAGAAACACTTTACCAGGCTGCATCTGTCATGGTTGTGTCAGAGCACTCAATGCACAGCAGGCGAGAGGGAAATAAGGGGCGAGAAGCCATTTTACAGCACAATGCCCCGCTGTTTATACAGTGCACCACTCACAGGCTGTTCAACTGGAATGTCACTCTGTGTTTTGACAAAGATATTGAGCTCCACAGTGTTCAGCTCTGAGCATTTATTATAACCTTCACCCCCGCCGATGTCAGCAGCCACTGAGCTAAAAGGGAGAGCAGTAAATCAAAGGAGCTAACAAAGCGAACCATCACACATGTCAGCTGTCACTGTTTACTTAGCATAGAGCTAGTGAGCAATGGAAATTACACTAAACTACAGTTGGTGCCTAGAGAATCAGAATAAACATAATTGTTGGTATCTTTACTTAAACTTAACGAGGAACTCATTCATTCACTAATCTTACTCATCAGAGACATGTTTACAGGCCTTGTAGGAGTACTACTGCATGTGTTTAAAGCCTTTTTGTAGCTCCAGCGGGAGCGACATGAAATCTGATGAATTGCCTCATTTGATGTCACTTCTGAAGAAGTCGGAAAACATCAAATCTGTAGGCGTGGAGAAAGAAGTGAGTTCACCAGATCTCTGTAGCCTGCTGCTCTCTGCTTGTGGGTTGAGGCTACATTAGCAACTGCTAGCATCACAGAGTTTACCAGCACAACATTCTCTTCTCCGACAAACTGCTTGTGGTTGAGTTGCATTGTGGGTAATGTAGGTGCAAGGTTTCGGCAGGAAGAAGAATGTGTAGAGTAAAAAAGACACTAATCTGGTTCTGCTGCATGTGATTTTCATTCTTTCTTCCATCTGTCTGATAGTGTTATTGGAGTGCAATGTTAAATCAGTGGGCTTCTCTTTTAAACTTCAGATTTCAACTATTTAACTGGCCAGCACCAACAGAATTACAAACTTTGGCTATAAAACAGAGTCTATAGGGCAGAGTACATAACGTGAATTTCTTTTTTTAGATTGGAGGAAAAGAGGCAAGAATTACACTAGGGGTGCATCAACACTGAGATGGCAGGTTTTTACACGACTTAATCATGATTAAGGCTAATGGATTCCAGGTTTCCTTAATGTCAACAAAGACAAAAACCAACGACAAACCACCTGTAACTGATCCTAATAACAAGCAGTAAGTTGTGTTGTATTAGTAAATAAGCTCCACTGTTGTCAGGAAACTACTAAAAAACCAGTTTCAGTGAACTACACTGTTGCATTGGGTGACATATTCTTTCGTAACAGTGAACATGGGCACCATATATTATTTTGAGTCAGTTCTGCTGCTTTATTTATTAACTAACTAACTTGAACTTTCAACAATCATAAATATACAATATTTGCTATTTTGTCTAACTTAATTATAGCCATTTATATACAATTTAATATTTGTTTGTACATCCTAATGTAGCACTTCATACTTCATATTTTACATAACACACACACACACACACACACACACAAACAAACAAACAAACAAACAAAGACCATAGCCTCTGTGAATCACTGTTTTTTTCCTCACCTTATTTATTCCCTTTGTTTTATAAAATTCATCCTGTGATGTTTTATTCTAGGTCCACTGATGTGCTGTTAAAATCTAAAGCCTTGTTACGTCCTTATTCCCCTTACACTGGATTCATATGAAACTTTAATGATCTCTGTATAGAAACTAGGTCATTGCAGCAACTGTGAATATGATATAGAATAAGACAAACAGACAGTACAGAGAGAAGCACAAGCATCAGCAGCACTTGAACATATGCAACTGAAAACAACATACTGCACATAATAACTAATATATATGATGTAATATGTGCACATTATGTAACATGTATATACTGTATATGTAGATGACCTACTATATGTACCAATTGAAGCAGAGGTGCAAGTGCACAGAGGATGTATTTCCTTGTATTTAAGATCGCTGTAGATTATTTTACGGTCAGAGATATTTGCAGTTGTTTTTTTTCTTTAATCTGGTTCCATGTGCCTTATTCAGCAAAGTAATTATCATCATCAGTGGTGCAAAAGCAAAGATCAAGCACCTGACCTAATCATTTTCTGCCACTTCTATCATTCCTAATTTTTCCAGTTTCTCACAGACACTAGGATCTTCTCCAGCTCTGCATCTGCACTCAG
The DNA here is from genome assembly GCF_002814215.2 of Seriola lalandi dorsalis. Classification (NCBI taxonomy): domain Eukaryota; kingdom Metazoa; phylum Chordata; class Actinopteri; order Carangiformes; family Carangidae; genus Seriola; species Seriola lalandi. The sequence goes on along the minus strand of NW_019525233.1, from coordinate 1,543,896 downwards.
TCCTCCCACACACTCTGCTGTGATCTCCATCCATCCCACTGCTTTGCTTTGTTACTTCTCTTTTCTTTTTTATTCTGCTCATCTCTTTCCCTCTGGGGTACCCTGTCCTGGAAGCCCTTGGGTTCAAGTACTCAGCCGAGCCTGGGGGGGGGGTGTCTCTCTCTTCTGGGGGTAAGACAGTAATGACACGGTGGAGGGGTTGTGCCTTGCGGCCAGATTGTGACATCCAAATCTATTGTTGACCGTGGAAAATGGAGTGGGAACTCTATGAGTGGTTCTTCATATTTCTAACCCACAGTCAGTGAGAGGACAGACTGGATGTGACACGCTTAGAGTACAATGATGAATGTTCTGGTACACTGATCATGTTCATAATGAAAACACAGGCATATTCTTTCAAAGCATAAACAAGGAGTCCAGTCCCATTTTAACCCCCCCCCCCCACACACACACACTTAAAATGTGTAGAACCTGTCAGTTTGCTTTCTCTCTGAATTTCAAAATGTAAAATAAATTTAGTTAGCCATTTTTAGATTTAGTCTTAGTCCTAAAATAAAAAGCTTTAGTCTTATTTAGTCATCCGCACCCTTTTTATTTTTAGTCCGAGAATGATTAGCATTGAGCATTTTAGTCAAACTTCATCAAGTAGGATTTCCTCCATCTGAATATAACAATTAAGTGTGGAGAGATGCAACAACATGAGCAAATCCAATGCAATCTACAGTAACTCTTGCAACATAAAGTCAATCAGAAAGTAGAAAAGAAAAAACCTGTCACCATCAAAAAGAGCCTTGTACAACAGCCCTGCAATAAATGCCGCGCTAATGATATTCAGTTTTGTCAGGACTGTTGCAGAGAGGTTTTTATTCTGTTCTGTCACAGCCTGAGTGGATGTGTTGCACTAGATTGTGTCATACAGTAAGTGTTTAAAATAGGTTGTACGCTGCCATTTAAAAACATTTGTAAAGAAACCTCTTTACACACAGAGCAAGCTCAGTATGAGACGGCTAACTACTGACCAGCAGCTGGAACTCCCAGAGATCACTGCACACTCGCAGGTCAAGCAAATCCCATTGATTATCTCATAAACGATGACACGTGAAGCTTCAGGGAAATATTAGATGGTAAGTTACCAGTTGGTTCTTGTAGCCAGGGTGTTGGATGTGAGGAAAAAATGGGAAAATACCTGAGCGACTTTGACAATATCTGTTTTACTCTGATATAGAAAACCTGCACAGTTACATTTTTTTTTTTCAGAATTTACTGAGATTCATTTTCTGCACCTCTGGGAGAACAATGTGCCTTTTAGCAGTTAAATATAGCTCTACTACAGCTCATACTTTCATTTCCTATAGGGAGGCATTAAGCATCTTTTCTCTTATCTTTTGTATCTTACAGGAAGGAAGCCGATAACAACGTCTCATCTCCTCTTTCTGTACCTATAGTCCAGTTAATTAATGTAGCACTTTTCACAGGAAAAGATGATACATGACTAATACACATAAGGTAAGAAAGTAATACAATAAAAAGGGAATAAGATAGGAAGGTATTATTATTATTATTATCATAGATATTATGGATGAGTTTTGCCGGCTAACGGCATTCTTTAGACCTAACTAAAAGCTTAGAAAAAGATATGTTTTTAGTTTGTTTTTAAAAGAAGATGCAGTTGAAGCAGACCTTAGTTCATGTGGTGGACAATTCCAGAGAGAGAGACCATTATCACTGACTAATGACTGTATCTAGGCAGCTGTATTTGGTTTGTGTGTCCCACAGCTAAAGGCTTTTTGCGGGCTCCGTGCCACATGTGTCCTGTCATTTCTATAGTACATCCAGCTGCTGCTGTTGTACAGTAGTAATGGAAACATACTGGTATAGCTGCTCCAGCCAGTCCCCGCTGGCTGCAGGCCTCATTAAAGCTGCGAAGGGCTCAACGGCCTGTCACACCACATCTCTCTGCCCATTTATCTGGGGGTGACCATTGTTGCACGGCTGCATGTGCATCAGTGTGTCGTTGTGTGAGAAAAGTCAGGATGTGTGCTAGGGTATCAGTAGGTCACTGTGTTAGAGATGTTCATTGTCTGTGTCTATTTGCTGCTTTCAGTTCAGCACAGGCAGCTTGTCCACACACAGACACACACAGGCACATCTTCACACTGACACACAACTGACGGTGTCTGAACATTTTGACAGAATAAAGAAAAAGCTTTAACAGAACAGCGGGCAAAATATGATTCCATAAATAGCACAGATTGACAATAAAGGTTGTAATAAGGATAAAGTATGATTTATTTAGCCCTGTGTGTGCCCCTCACAATATATGGTAAATTGTTGGCTTCTTATTTTTGCATGTTTCCTTTGCGGGCTGTCTGAAAGTCCTTGCACTTTTGGCATATTTCAGCTTATTAAAATTCCCTGCAGGCATAATCCAAGGACGGCCCTGTTCTGTAGGTGGAACATTTCAGCTGTCAGGCCACATTTCCGCAGGAAACAGTGTAAACAACACTTGAGGAGAGTGACAGAGAGAAATGCCTCCATGACACTCTGGAGAAGAATGAAGGATGTCTTGTTGCATGAATTAGGAAACCAGGGAGGCATAAAGGACATATGCAGTTGGTGACACAGGATGCACTGTTACACATGTTATGCATATAGATTATTTGACTATCTCACCATGAAATGTATGTGTGTGTTTTTTTTGTTTTTTTTGAACGTATGCATCACACACAGATCTCTCAGATTTCTAAACTATTTATTGATCTGGATCCTTTTGCTTTTTCTTCCTGTTTAGTTGAAATTGTGTTTTTCTCTTTCTTTCTGATAAAGCCTGTAATCATCCTTCTTAACTCCACACCTTGCCCTTTGACCTCCACTATACCCTTATGGTTTACCTAAACTAAGGTTCATCTCCTGCATGTTCCCCCACTGCACACAAACACACATCAGTCAGGCACTTTCGCTGAAGCTGGAAACAGACTTCACAATGTACAGACTGTTGACCTGGTGTGTGACTGTGGAGTGTCTGCACTTACTGCCTTTACAAAGATTATTTAAAGGTCACCATTGGTCTCTTGCTTTCCAAAGAAAAGTCAGAGGGTCCCATGTTTTATACTTTTCTGGTGCTTTATCAAAGTTTTGAGACTTAAGAAGAAATATTTGTGGTTTAAAGAACCAAAAACTATCTCAATATAGTTTCACAGCTCCTAACTCAACAGCTTTTTGGAGCTCCAGCAAGAACAGGTAATTTTGTGTTGGTCTCTGAGCCTCTGTTCTGTTATCTGATTGACACACAGCCAGGCCAACCACAGGTAATGGATTGTAGCCTACAATTAGTAGCTTAGTAAAACTCACCACTCAATGCACAGGGACGGTCAGTCAGCGCCGAAATGAGCCGAACAAACAGTTAAATTTGGACTAAGATGTGAAGGTATTTCACTTTAGCCACTGGTCTATAATTTAACCGTCCTTGGTAAGGCTGTGCAGGGATATATCGGCTTCCTGACATCCAACAATTGTGCAAGATTTCCTCAACATTTTTCTGTCTTGTAGCTTACTAGCTCCGAGACAGAATGACCACTTGGTGTTGTCTTGTTAATTAACTATGGACGGTGGGTCAGGGTGGGCCATGCTGGGGGCAGAGCACAGTTTCTGAATGCAGACACTGTGCATTTATCCATGGACTGAACACCTACTTTCACAGTATTACTATAGCAGCTAGACCTGCTTTATAATCAAAAGACATGGCAATCTCACTTTCTACATTATGGGACCTTTAATAATAAAGTTGACATTAAGGAAGTTGAAGAAAGACTCTTATCTAATCTTCTCCTATTCAGTGAAACATATCTTGCGAAGCTATTTCCAGTGCAAACCTCCTGCTCACAGCTATAGCTGCTCTTTATCACAGTGAATGAAAGACGGTAAACACTCGGTAGTCTCCCATTCAGTAACAGGACAAAGTAAACCATCCCACTGTTACTCTGCGTCGCCAATCACAAGGAAATGAAAGAATGCAAACACAGCTACTGTGGGGAATATGATTAAAACACAATACAGCCTGACAATATACATCCATCTGGTACTGAGGTAGTGATATCAAAAGAGGGAACTGAACTATAAATCAGAAAAGGACAGCCATTAACCCCTGTATTAAACATAAATCTCGTTTTAGTGTTGCATCAGCATAACGATATAGTTTCCAGTCCAACTGAAATCACAAATAGCCATCCATTTTTGCAGTTAAAGACTAAATGTTTTTCATCAACAAAGTGTCCTTGAGGATATATTAGAAAAGCTTCCAAGTGGCTAGGCCAGTGTTCCTGTTTGATTGACAGCAGGACTTGCAGCATAGCTGGTAGCTGAAACTTATTAGTCAAGGACACAGGACATTTTGTTAGCAGTGGTGCTGAAGAATGAAGAGAAAGAGAAGAAAAGAGCACAGGGCACAGGTAATTTACTGAAAATCTGTATGAGACAGTGAACAGAAAAATGTAATTTATTTTCAGATAGAATGGTCAATATTGAAGCAGCAGAGGCCACATTTTCATGACTTTCAAGTTACCAGTATGGGTCAAGCTCCAAAACACCGGGACCTTACATTTCCCATAATGCAACCAATTTCTTTTTGTTAGGCCTAAGTCTTTCTAACGCCACATCCCCAGTTTGCAATGCGGGCTTTCTGTTAGAAATGTGCAGTCTCCAAAACCAGGTTGAAATGACTCTGATAACATCATTAGAGGTTATCTTGGCTTTTCTCAGAGTTGACAGTGCTCTTCCACAGCCACAGAAAACTGTTTTTACATTGTGGAGAATAGCCTTTTGTGTAGAATAGGACAATTTCCCATCAACAACTCAAATTTCAATGGTGTTGAGTTTATTTTTGAGTTTTTTTGGGCAACAATCATTCCCCTCATATACTGTATGTCCATGTTGAAAGAACTTTCAAAATAACCCAATAAATGACTGTCATGGATTTACGTGTGTGGAGCCGAGACTTTGGTGCATGCCGGTTTAGTAACTGTGGCAAGCATACACTCCTGTTAGCATCATTAGCACAGCTGGGCATCTGGGTTTCTTGCTTGAAGGATTTCCCCAAGGCTAATTCATTTGCTGGCTAATTAGCTAGTTAACAAGCTAAGCTAACAAGCCACGTTTGGTGAGCGCAGACACTAATACTGTGCATGCAGGTTTGTTGCAAACATACGCTCACCTACCTGTCACTCAAAGAGGCCATGCCCTAAATTATGCAGAAATTTAAGCCTTAATAGAATTTAAACAGGTGAGTTGTATAAAAATTCACCTCCCGTACAGTTGTCATGGAGGAAATTAGCCATAGGGACCAAAACTGTTTTTTGTACCAGATTGTAACATTGGATATTTTAACATGGCAGTCAATTGAGTCGCTTTCGGCGCCAGCCTCAAGTGGCCATTAAAGGAACTGCAGGTTTCGGCACTTTCAGCCCCAGAGGGTGCTGCTTGATTGTTTCATAATGTTAACTATTATCTTATAGTGTACGGATGACTAAACAAAGCAGTAAAAGCACCTTTCTCTTCCTGACTTATTCCTGCACCTTATAATCTCATTCAAATTGCTCCATTTATTTTCGAAAGAAGAAATTCTGGTGCTGTTGCCACTGGGTGAATGTGAAGCAAATGACTGTGACATCTAATGTTTCATGTTCTTTCAGGGCCTTATTTCTGTTGATGCTCAGTGGTGTTTGAAATGCAGAAAACAGTCCACGAAAGGGGTGACACTGGGAAAAGGAAATCTTGCATACACTGCTCAATAATAAAGACACCTCCAGTAATCTGAAGAAGTCAGCAGTGAAAAGTGTGTTTGATGATCTCGGCTACTGCCCGTCAATCACAAGTTAGGTGGTAACGAAAATAAAAAAGAGACAGTAAAACAAACAGAGATGATATAAGAAGTGGGAAGTTCACTCTGAGAGGTTGAATGAGGTGAAAAAACAGCAGAGAGAGACAGAAGATGAGAGAGAGATGTGATGAGACACAGTAAGTGACTTTACATTCCTAATACCTCTGCAGCAAGAAAACACACCGCTCTAATACGTGTTTGTGTTAGAAAATAAACAAAGAATAGCTGAAGAGTTGGGGAATTATCTAATACAATGAAACAGATGTGTAATTGGCACCAAAACACCTTTAACAAGCCACATCTGCTGCCCACAAGATAATTGCAATCTTGGACTGAATAGCGCTGAATAACAGAAAAACAATGGAGCTAAAAGACACAAATACTGTCAGATTGTGTTATTTAAACTCCTGGCTATTGTTTTCTTGCCACACAGTGTGAATTTCTTATGAATTGGGATTTTTGTCACACCTATTTAAGAGGGTGTAATGAGTTTGAGGTTTTGTTTGTTTTTGTTTTAGGGTTACAGAATTTATACTGCCATTGTACGAACCAACCAAGGTGATAGTAACCTGGTTTTCAGTGCATTTATCTACCCTCTATTGTGCATTATTACTGGCTGTTTTATTCCAAAATTCATGAAAGCTGAGCTGAATAGGTAAGTTGCAGAAACCCTGTGTCTCAGACACACCTGCCACAAGGTTTATTGTTACCTTCTGAAGACTGAATAAAATTTGCTTTATACCAGTTCTCTGAGGCTTGAAGGAATCAATGCAGTGAAACTGTGCTCCCAAGAGGAACAATAGCATCAGTCATTTCCAGAAAGTGCCCCGAAATGACATACTGTATGTTTACGTTCAAGAAACAAAGCCCTCTAGTGGCTGTAATAGTTACGGAAGCCAGGTGACAGTATAATAGAGCAACTAAGTCCATGTAGGAAAGAAGCTGCAGTGGGTGGAAGGGTCAGCAAAACACTGGACCTCAATATTGGAAACTGCTGTTCCTGTTCCTGTCTAACCCTGATCTTTATCCAAGTCCTGCTAAGTCATTTTGGTGCCTAAACCTAACCAAACCTAAAGCTCTGCATAGTCACATCATAAAACATCTTTATTTTTCAGCTGTGTTTTGTAACAGATTTGGACAGCACACACTGTTGTCACATCAGAATACTCATCCATGTGTCACTCCTGAGGGCACGGACAGATGACGTCTAATTTAGAAGACGTGCTGGTATTTAATGGCCTCCGTGCATTTGGAGCAAAAATAAATTGTAATCTGTGATGGCATGTTGCCAAGTCACGAAAAGAAAATGACTCAATTAACATTAATCAATTGTTCTGCTTGAGGCTATCAGCCCGCTACTAGCATAACAGACCTGAATCTCAGAATGAACTGTTGGCAGTTGAGTTGCATTGTGGGTAATATACAATAAGCGGAGGAATTAAGAATGCATGGAATATAGAAGACACTTCCCCTGGTTCTGCTGCATCATTTTTAATGTTAATACCCTTTTCTACACCAAAATTAGCAGGTATTAGCAGGTTTCTTAAACACAGGTAAACCCGCTAAAAAAGGCGGTTGCCCCTTTTACACGCCCATTAGGCTAAATTTGCCTTTCTGTGCAGACTGAGGACACACACACACACACACACACAACTGCAGGGAGCACTGTAATCGCTTGCAGTTTCAGAGCACACACACAGACACAGGGGAGAAACAGTGAGCTGCTAGCCGCCATGCAGACTGGTAAAATGGATCCATAGCATCTCATTCCCTGGTTGGTGCTCCTGTAAAAGTGTCGGGGGGCCTCCCTGGGAATGCTTATTTGAAACTTATTTCGGGGTTGCAATTCACTCTTTCATCCTTGACTACAGTGTAGCCACAGTGTTTCAGGTTTAACAGCAATGTGCTGGGCAGGTGACAGGTGTGTTTACAGTGTTACATCAGTGCCGATCAGAGACAGAGCCCGATGTTAGCGGGTCTTACTGTGTTTTTTGAGTGGTGGAAAAGGGGCTTTAATGTAATGTTTTCAAGAGGTCAATTGTGAGTCTGACAATGTTATAGCAGTGCAGTGAGACGTGGCTCGCTGTACCTTGTACAGAAACAGAAAACAGTGATGCGAACCAAGCTGTAAAAGAACTAGAATAAGATGTTTGAAAGATTATGTGTTTAACACGAAGTTGAACATCACGATCACACTCCCGACACTGAGAGATGGTGTCACAGCGCTTCCTGCTGCTGATGCTGAGGCAGATGTGTTATCTGTATGTAGGTCAGGACAAGAGCAGAGTGTTGGCAAACACCAATCCACAACACGGCTTCACTCCTACCTGTGAACTGTGAGAGCTCTGTCCATTTTTTATTTATTTATTTATTTATTTTTGTGTTTTGGATGTAAGGGTTCTTCATTTTTGGCTCTAAAACCTGCATCTTACATAATTTCTGTGTCACAAAAATTCCCTGTGCTTTGGCTGTGACGGTGCCATCACACACCAGTCTGATGATAATGGCACAAATGTGAGTGAGGCATACTGTTTCTAAATGCTTAATGTTATAATCACAATAATTTGTGTTATGTATACACTAGGCACACATTTGCTTAATACAACGTCTCAGTTGCCAAAGCCAGTAATTTAAAATAATTATTTCGACAGCAGCGCTGAATGTGCATTGCTGTGGGTCTGTTCTGCATGACATGGTTGTGGGTATAGATGAGCTTTCCCCTTCTCAAGGCTGTGCACGGCTATTTCCACTCACACTGTCTTTTTAGTTTGGGAATGAATCCCTTGGATGTCATGAATTAGTAATAGCAGATCTCTGACTTGCAGAGAGAGAGAAGTGGTAGCTAAATGGGAGGCATGTCAATTTGGTTCCATCCACTGCTCTGCAAACACATCCTCCTCGGGAAGAAGGCATAATTAAACCAAGCCAGAGTTTCTAACAAACACCCACAGCTTTTAACAAAAATCTGCAAATCCATTTGACCCAAGGCAGAAGGGCAACACACACAGGTAGTGAGAATCCTGTTCATTAAAGGTTTAAAAAAAAAAAGAAAACTGTGGTGGAATCTATCTTAGTACATTTACCCAATTATTGTTTTTAAAGTGATAGTCTGGGTTATGTGACGTGCGGTATATGTGAGGTAGTTATACATAGTCAGTGTATTACCTGCAGTAGATCCGGATCAGCGAGCTCCCAGTTCTGAGAAGCACCGGCACAGAAGCTGAGCGAAGTGCTGCTGTGGACGGGGCCGTTTGTAAAAACATGTTTTGGCAACTTTATAAAAAAAAAATGCCCACAGAAAAAAAAGCCAATATTAGTCGAAGTGTATGCTATATTTCGAATATTTCCACCGTTTTATCTTGCCGTCAAACAGCACTTTACTTTGGAACTATAGTTGAGCTTTTAAACTATCCTATTCCTACACACTAGCGCAACTACGGTGCACACTGTGCACCACAGATCAGCTGTTTGAGTCAGAAAGAACTCAGTGTAAGTGCGCTTCTGCGTAGGAATACGGTAGTAGTGCTGATGGCCCCGTCCCCAGCTGAATTACTTTAAGTTCAGTTTTTAGGTATTTTACTTGAATATTACTAATGTGACCCTTTACTCCCCAACATTACAGAGGGAAACACTAATTCTGCAACATTTATTTTACAGTTTTAGTTAATAGTCACTTTGTATATTTTGCCTGTTCAGTACAAAGAATTTAATTTCAGCTTAAACATCAAATAAACTGCTTTTTTGTGGATTAAAGTATCAATATACAAAATAGGTCAAATCAGCTCTGTTCATTATTGATTCTATAATTAAAAATATAGGATCATAATAAAGCTATTTCCTGCATAATGAGCACTTTTACAATAACGTGATCTCTGTCCACATCTGTGACTATGTAAGAATTCTCACCTCATACCCGTGCTCCATAATCAGCTTGATTATAATATTGGATGTACAAACAGAAACATGTCCCACACACTCAGACTGAGGAGATGTGACACAATAAAAGGAAGAACCCTACAGCCTAAATGAGGCACTTAAAGGTGCACACGCTGCTTTTTTTTTCTTTTTTTTATGCATGGACAGATTCGTTTTACTGAAGGTGTGGGTGGTGCTACTGACATAAGTTGTTGAGTTACTTCAGGCCTCTATATACACAAATCACTTTGACCAAATAGTAACAGACACCTTCATTCAGAAATACAAACTACACTAGAAAAGAAAAGAACAATAACACAGATGACATACCATTAGAGAACGTGCACACTGCTCTCCTCAGACCTCATACAATGATGCCTCTGGATATCACAGCCGCCTCATGGTTTTTAATAAGCACTTTCCCATCCACGGTGGGCCATTAGTAGCCTGGAAATAATAACAGCAGAGTCCAAAGTGTCCATCCACAGCCCGAGCCAAACACAAAGACTGAGATGGAGGAGAATGTGTAAATTTCATTCAGTGCAGAGACGTAGCGAGGACTGCAAGACTGTATACCCAACTAAGGGCACACGCCTCCCTGAAGCATGACTACTCTGAACAAAAACCTAAATTTAGAGAGGGACTGAGCAGCCTGGATAAACACGGAGAGAAAACACTGAAGGGTTTCGCAACAATGGAATGAAGGGGAGATTATTATAGTATGTCGGGAAAAGAGCAGATATCAATGCAACAGAGGAGAAAATCTCTCAAGTTCCTCCCTATCTGCCTCAGGTTGAGTGCACCGAGCAGCGACGGACCCTGAAGCAGCCACGGATCTGAATCTAGTTAACCTCCTGTCAGAGACGACACTGTGGGTGAGATATAGCCACGGCGTCGCCACTGTGCCCGAGTAGATCTGTTCCAGCCATTTTAAGAACAACAATGCCCTGACACTTCCGGGCTGTGTGACCCCTCGGCTGTGAAGGGCCCCTTATACTGCTCGCTGACCCCCCCCCCACCCCTCTCCAGATATAGAGCTTTCCAGCTCATGGGAGATAACTTCCCAGCCGGGTCTCGTCGCCTAACCATACATGCATTTTTCATGAGAACCTCGGCTCACAGATAAAAACCCGAAGGTCTCGTGATCTTATATTAAGCCTCTGTGATAGTACCATGTTACCAAATGCCTCAAAGCTCAGCTGTCATTTTGACTGTGACACGACTCCTGACGGAAGCTGAAAACAAGACAGCTGGTTGGGGACAAATGCATAATTATCTGGTGTCATTTGCTGTGTGTTTCAAAATTGTTCACTGTGGCTCATTTCCGCTATAAAAATTACACATTTGTGGACACAAAAAAAAGCTCCAACTGCAGTGACAAACACATTATGTTTCTGGCATCTCCTTCACAATAAGAGCCACCCCCAGGTTTCCTCAGTTGAAAGCTTTTAGTGTGAAGCAGCAGTAGTTGTAGGATGTTTCAGGCATTAAAAAAAGTAACTCACAGCTCTGATGTTGGTGTAAAGAGAGCAAACAGTAAACAGTGATGTTATCAATGGCATAACGTTACAATGGATTCAGCTGTGCATAGTTTGCCTGTGTATCCTGTATCTCTCGGGCAATGGCAGGCCATCTGCATCCAAAACAGGAATGGCAGGCTATTGCAAAACCACAGCTTATCATTTTGGTGCGGTTAGACGGGTTTTATCACCTCAGGACCGAGCCAGTCCAGCTGTTTCTCCCCGTTTCCAGCGTGTGCAAATATGCAGTGGTGTCATCCAATTCAAGGAAGTGAAAAAGCATGTTTTCTCAAAATGTCGAGTTATTCCTGTAATGAACTTTTTTTTGTTTGTTGTTGTTGCAAATCTCTGTCTGTGATGTTGTGGGCTAATTCATCCTCTCTCATCTTCTCCCCCTGATTGTTTACCAAAAATCTCCCTGTGTTCCTTCTCCCTCTGCCCATGACACTTCATAACCTCCCTTCTCTCTCTCTCTCTCTCTCTGTCACTTCGCTCATCCTTCTGCCTTTTTCTATTCTGGATTCGAGGCTAAATTAGTGTGTAATTATAGTCACCGGCTCTTGGCAGTGTGGCTCTAATGGAACAGAGCCTCTCCATATACTTTGGTATTAGTCTGACAATCCAAATGAGAGGGGCTCATGCTCCCAAATGCTAACTTGTTTCTCTGCATGCACACACACACACACACACACACACACACACACACACACACACACACAGTGTCTGTGTTGTGGCACTGCTTTGAATAATAATTATTCAAATATAATGAACTAGTTAGAAAAGTTCATGATGATTGTTTTGTTGTCAGTGAAGTGGAATTTTGTGTTTGGTCAGTGTAAGTACAATATATTCTCATAAACGACAGTCACGCACACGCACACACACACACACACAGACACACACACACACACGCACAGTGATGCTGCTCATTATCTCCTCGGAGTTGTCCCCATTTCCTTTCCTCCAGCAGTTGAGAGGAGTTTTGTGAAATCTCTCCTGGAAAAGCACGGCACCACAGAGGCCCATCCTGACCCAGATTCATTTCCTCATTGTTGAAAAGGTAAGGCTCCGATATGGAGTTGCAGGTGTGCACTGAAGGAAAGCAAAAATATTGCCCTTTTCTTAAATATGCACTGAGTATGTGTCTTTTCACACATTTTTCTACGCTGGAACACAAACATCGCTGTTACATAAGCCGTTTAAGAGAGAGGCATCATTGCAAACCGGGGTAATGTAATATCGTTTTCTCTGGAAGTGGCAAGGCAGCAGTAATGAAGGTGAGAAGGAGGAATGCAGTGGCGGGGGGGGGGGGGGGGGGGGTGTTGGCAAAGGTTCAGAGGAGTAGACGACAGAGAGTGACATAACAAAGGAGGGCTGGGATAAATTAAGAAGGCGGCCGCGGATGGTAGGGAGCGATAAAACTTTGGATATGGAGCATGAATGAGCAGCTGAAGTGGAGACGCTGCTTGTTGAGATGCCACTTATCTCATACGCTAGGATGTTCTAACAAAACATCCCAGTCATCCCAAAGCAGCCGAGACCCGGGAGTCATTTAAAAAGAAAAAAAAAGAAAAAAAAACAAAACAAGCTGTAGCAGTTGCAGTGTAATTGCCCTTCTCCTACAGCTTTTTACCATCAAAGAAAAAAAAAATAAAGGGAGAGAAACAACGAGCACATCGAGGGTGAAAAATCAAATGATTCAGAAAAGCGGAAAAAACATGCAGCACAATGTCGCACAGAGAAATTATCCCAAATTTTCTATCAATACCACAAGCAAAATTCTTCCATCAATCAAAGCAAACACTGGGATGTGAACAAAGACATCTTAAAGTCCGCATCGATAACGGCCTCATTCATGGATAATTACAGTTTCAATTCACCATGTGGCTCTTTGTATCTCCTAAGAGCTGTCCACAGTGGGCCTGTAAAGCCTGCACTGTGTTACAGATGAAGCGTTGGTCTGGGCTGTTCGCAGCAGTGTGGCAACTAGAGCAGCTTCTGATGGAATATTTAATGTCAGAGACTCTAAGAAAGGATTCCTGCAACATTTCCCACATCTCCTCGCTACACATGCTCTCTCCTTCACGGTCTCCACGCCGAGCCGCACAGAGCAGATGCCAAACGAAAAGACATACAAATGCGTTTGCATAGCAGCAAATCAGTTGTACTATGGTGCATTTCTTTTGTGCATTTTGCAACATGAATGATGTGCACACACGCCGAGTTCTGTAAAAAAAGAAAAGAAAAAAAGAAAACATACAAATACAGCGCGACAGAGGAGAAATATGCTGTAGAATTAAATGCAGGAGCAGGAGAACCAGAGGGGAGGTGTCTTACAAGAGCACGAGCCAGGTCATGATGAATTATGTACTGCTGAAATGGTTCCAATTCCCATTGTTCTCTGCAAAGAGACACAGCTCTGTGCAAGGAGACAGCCGCTCACTCTCCATCAGCCAATAGATGCAAAGGAGATGAGGAAGAGGGGGAAAAGATGGAGGAATTCAGACAGGCAGATGGAAGGTAATTAGAGAGGGAGAAAAGGTAAGCACGTCCATGGGCTGGAGTGACATTTGTTAATATGTAAAGTGTATTTTTAATTAGTATCTGTGGAGGGGAATAGGGGGTGAAGGGGGGGGGGGCAGATAAAAGCCAGACAAGAGGAGCGGTGGTGAATGACAGGTGAAGAAAGAGAAAGATCTGGATAAGGCTGAAAAGGTTGAACTGGAGAGAAGGTAAGAGCCGGAGCTGCATTAGATTGTAGCAGCCTGTTTCCTGATGGGGCCCCTGTTGCCCAGTATACACCCCCCCTCCAAGGCCCAAGTCTGGTCCACATACAGCATGATCTTCAGATGCTACTTTCACATCTGGACCAATTATGGCGCAGGCACAGAAGATCTTCCGGCTGTCACCGAGCACCGGAGGATTGCAGCCAGAATCTGTCCACATGTGGAGGTATATGGGCCAGACTCGGGCCGTGGAATTGGGCCAGAAATGTAATTTTGCTGTCTGTGCACTGACTTCCTGCCTCTTTCTTTATCTTTCTCTCTCACACACACACACACACACACACACACACACACACACACACTACTGCAGGAAAAAAAAGCATTTTATTTTGGAGTTTTGTTTGGGTACATGGAGAAATTATAAGCCTTATTAACAGGAGGCTGTTACCTCAACCATGTCTCGGATAAAATATGTTTCTATACCGCTGATCTGCTTCGCCAATTTGCTTTGGTAAATTTGCTTTAGAGGAAATGTAATTGCTTCCTGATTATGTTTATTGGCAATGTTTTGACCAATCCAGGAAGTGTGCCATCCTTAACTGCACACAAGTTATACTGAGGAGGACGGGTTGTATCAACTCTGTCTCCTCGAAATTACATTGATACACTAAGTTGCAAGAGCAAATGTGTTCAGAGAGCAATTTTAATGCCAACTTAAATTAGATTATAAATAGCTTTTTATCCAATCAACATAATGAGAAACATTTTGAATGAATGTCTGAATGAATGTCTAGTTGCTAAATGTATTATTGTATCTGCCAAATGCTCACCGACAATATATTTAATTTGTTTTCCTGACTATACAGTATCTGCTGGTGACAACCAAAGCATTATGCCTATGATTAGACACTCAGAACCAGATTAATATATAACCAATATTCAGGATCTTTCCATAACCTTTACCAAAGTGCTTTTCCAACCTAATCACGTGTCCAGTGTCAAAATCCTGCACCTTCACCCACCATCCACCACAACCACGTCCGTATGACTCGTCTATAATCCCCCTACAAAGTCCTGACTACAAACGTTCCCTAACCTTCAGTGTTTTAGGTACCAAACCCTTAACTATAGTACATTTACTGAAACCACAGCCTTTCCCTTAACGAAACCACAACGCAGCTGCCATGCACAGATGTTGTACACAGCGAGAATTTGAAAAGAGTTACCAAACAAATCAGTGGGGTTTTTGTAGAATCACCAAACACTCACATTCTTGCCTGCTGATAGAATTGCCTTCCACTGTTTAAAATTCTGCTGTCATACCTAATGAGCCCAACAGCAGCCTAATATTTAATGAAGTTTGTGGGCTTGTATTTCTTGGGCCAGTGGTAACACGTCGGGAGGGAGGGAGAGAGGGGAGGGGGGGTCCGTGACAGGTTATTATGTGAATTTGTTTTGATGGTGACCAGAGGGCAGCGAGTGGCCTCGGACAGGTGTGTTGTAGGCAACAGCAGCATGATCCACGTGTCTTTGGTGCCGCGTTCATCAGCATCTGAGAACAATGATGTGCTTTCTTGGTGCCAAACTTGCATTTATAAAAGGGGATTATAATAGTCCCCGCTTCAATTTATTTGTCTCCTTGCACAAGCAAGAGTATCCGGTGAGTATTAACTTCCTAATGAGAAACTCATCTGTCATTCAGAAACTCCCTCATCTGATTTTTGATTTTTCATTCAGCCCCACAGAGAGATGTTTGCTCACCAGGACTTATCGGCGTATCACGCAGTGAAACATCAGGCAGCGGGGAGCCTTCTTCTCCTCTTTCAATCAGTGCTTGAAACCCTTTTTTGTTTGCTCATCGTTGAGGTGCTTCTATCTATGCAAAAAAAAAGATGCAACTGAATTATGATAGTGAAAGTTGGGCTCGAAAGTATATCAACTGCAGAGAACAGAAAGTGTCTTCTCCTGGCCTGGTTGTATGAGATTTGCAGATTTGCATAACAATGTCTAGTTTCAAATTGGTTTCCTCAATCTGCTGCATATATATAATGAGTGTTTCCTTCTCTGCAGCGTTGGTGGTTTCATCCAGCTAAATGGAGAAAAAAAAATAAAGCATTGTGCGTTGTTTTCATTTCCTGCCATTTGTTGACTTTCCTTTCACTGAGTTGTTGGTCTGTTTTTTTAATTTGCCAGCCACCTGAGGTCCACATCATTTAGACCATCTTGATGCAGACTGGGTTCATCAAATGATTCTGCAGAAGCCTCCTTTTGGTCACCTCCTGCCTTCAGCACCAGACTATCATCACAAGGAAACATTCCTCCGGTTTTCCCCACCGTCTCAGGGTCTTTAGTAATCTCACTTATTTCATTTGCCGGGTTTCACTTTTTCATTTATTTGTTTTTCACCTCAAATGACATATGAAGTTTGGAAACTGTGCATTGCTCCTACGATGCCAAAGTAACAGCCCTGGTAAGTTCTCATTTTCTTTTTGACACAGTGTCTTTTCACTGATAAATGTTTTTGCTTTACACCGGTGTCGGCTGCTCAGTATGCTTGCTAGCACGGTTGGAGTGCGTAGCTTCTTATTCTTGAGACATGGGCAGCGCCAGAGGTTTTGTCTCTTGCTGGGGGTCGGTCGATTGGGAGCATCATTATTTATCGCTACAGAATCTGTAGCTAATAAGGCCACATGTCCATGTAGAGACATGGAATCTGATGATTCAAAAGTATGACACACTAACAATAACAAGTTTGAAAAATAATAACAATATTCAGTACTCTGATATCACAGACATGCCAACATACAGAACAGCTCACATCTCCATAATCAGGAAATGGATGCACAAAAAGTTGCATCTTTAGTTACAGAATATTCCAGCTTGCAGTCCTGCTCATGCCAGCTCTAACCTCTTTTACAGGCTGTAGGGCCTTCTCCTACATAGCTGCTGGCTAGCTAACATCGCTAACAGCACGAAGTATAGTAGTGGTGACGTTAATCGTTTACATTAGCATTTTATTTCTGGTGATTGTATTTCAGCTGCAAAAATCATAAAAGTGCTGTTTATTTGTCAAGTTGAACAAAACCTGCAAGTATCATGAACTTGTGTTTGTCGCAGAGCCAGAAACTCGTGTAAAAATCCCATTGGCTTTTTGACAGGGAACCGGGGTGATGCTAACATCTGGCTCGGGGAGTCTAGATCAGGGGCTGCTGTAATTCTAGCTCTGTCCTGCAGCTGCTTACACCTTGAGAGATAGGAGGCTCATATTACAAATTATCCTGAATTTAACAGATTTTCATTTTTCTCTCACGCTCCTGAAAAACCAAGAGAGCCTCCCTGGTGAAGCTGCAGCACCCCAGTGGTCGGGGAAGCACTTTCATGGTTGTGGGGTGAATGAGACGGAACGTGGCGGGAGAGGAGGATTCTCGCAGAGAGCTGGAAGTGTGCTTTCAATATCTCTGATAAGTGCTTTCCGAAACAGCAAAACTGGCAACGCACTCTGATGCCATTTTTGGAAAAAAAAACAAACAAAAAATAAAAGGTTGTGTGATCTCACCTTCTCTTTCTCCCTCAGTGGCTTCTCCTGCTCTTCTCTTTCGCTCTCACAGAACAGACAGGAAGCTCCATTTTTAGGACTTCAGGTGCAAATCACAAGAGTCAGATTAATGTGCAGCAGCCACATCAGTCAGTCTGTGCTAAATAAAATATTGATGCAGAGTTTTTCCAAATACTGATCCTCCCTTACAGCTCTGATCTTCACTTCAAATCGAATAATGTTTAGCTAGGATGACCCTGTGCCATTTATACACTGAGCAGACACAACATTAAAACCAATCTCCAGTTTTTCATGTTGTGGCTGATCGGTGAATAATGCATGAACTCCATGACTGAGCCACCAGGACAATGCGTGAATTTTACTTCCCTGCTACCTGTTTATTGTTCCACTGTGCAACCGAATACAAAGACAGCCTGGGAACCAATGTGCACGGATTGAACTGCATCCCTTGTAAAGTGTTTTGAAAAGTTCTAAATCGTTCTCCTTTTTACGTCTCGCCCTTGCGTTGAGAATTCAATGCCCTCAGCAGCTGTGTTCTGGGGTGGATGCAGAGCTTTAAAGTAATGTATGACTTTCATATTCTTTGGAAGACTCAAGTATGTGATGCTGGGAAAAGCTAATGTCTGCAATGAGCCAAAAACACACACACGCGAAAAACGCAGCCTTCCCATTCCTTTAACTGCTACGACAATATTTTTGTATTTGGAATGATGTATTTACCTGCGACTTTGTTTTCTTGGAGGTTCAGTCGTAAATCACACGGTTCTAAAGAGATGCAGTGCAGTGATTTTAAAGCAGCCCAACTAAAAGAATATTTTGTGAGCTGAGAACATCTCTTAGGGAAATCTGAAAATACCACCTCCCAGAATTCTGCGCTGCATGAACATAGGAAATGCATTATCCCCAAGGCGCTGCTATGAGGAGGGCTGAGTTCATCTGGCACACAGCCGCTCTATAACCCCACCACCTTGTGTTATAATCAACACAAACCTTTGGCAGATGAATTCAAAATGGATTGATGGCCTGTGGGAAAGCAGGACACTTTTTCAGGACAACAGGTTTGGATTTACAAGAAGAAACTACGCTGAAAGGAAAGACATGGAAGAGAGAGTGAGATTGATGATAGAATTTTTTTTTTCTTCCTTAATTATTAAGAAACGTCTGTCTAATGATTGTTGGCTGAGACGACAGGAATTTAGTGTGAAACGATGGAGATTTATCTCCAGAGTTTGAAAATTAATAACTTGGAATAGCACAGCTCTCAGATCAGTTCTCTCTTATTTTATACCTATTTGAGTTTCCATAGTTAATACGCTGTGAACGCACCTGTGAAGTTACATGTAAATCAGCAGAGACAGAGGAGACAGAATCTGTGGTCAAAGAAAATGACTGGGATTTTCTCTAAAATAATGGCGCCAATTGAAGGAAGGGATCGAGAGAGCAGGAGCACAGAGAGAGAAGATATCTGCACATGACCATGATGCCGGTCTAAATTAAATTAGCATTGTCACAAATATTGTCTGTATCTGTTTGTACTGGTTAGCGAACTGTGTATGTAGATACGTATTGAATCGGACGAGACAGCGTTTCCCTATGAGAGGTTATTGGTGTATAGAGCAGTGCTTTGATATTCCCAGGGTAAAAACACGCAGTAATGCTGTGCTTTTACTGTATCTATACCAGTTGTAGCAGGAGTAGTCAGGCCCCTCATGTTATTAGTAAATCACTTAATCAGTTCACATAAAATCTGCCATTATCTTTGTTCTGGAGTAATCAAAATTACAAACTGCATCACTGATTTGAATTAATGCCAAATCAGGCATCCTCTCCTTCTGTTCAAAACTGACTCGACCAGCTGTGTAAGAAAAAATATTCATGGATACGACAGCTGAAAAAAAAAAACACTCAGTGAACCAACCTCAGCACGGGTCACATGAGTTATGTGTTCCTGTATTTAATGAAGGCAAACAGCCACAACAGCTGCTGCGGCTGCGCTTCCACTCACTTTCCTTCCTGCGTCAGAGTCCTACAGGTCTAATAAACCACTGTTATTTATTAGTCCACATGTATATAGGTGTTCAAAGTGTACAAAAAAAAGGATGCCATGGTTACCGAATCATAGCAGCACTGTGTCGTGTTGTTTTTGTGCGTTTGTGTGTGTGTTTGTGTGTGTTGAATCTGCCACCTGTGGAGACAGAACAAACAATCACCAACTATGTTCTTTTTAATATATCAATTTGCTGTCCTACTCATTATTAAACATTAATTGGAATTCACTGCTGCTAATTAAGACCCTGATGTTGGAAGAGGTGGCACATCTTCGTTTTTTTACTGTAGTAATAACCAAGTTACTTTCACAAATATGCAGATCGCACCTGGATATCTCTCTTTCAGTTCCTAATTTTTTAAACTTTTGCTCTCTGTATGTTATGCGACAGGTTTGTGCTTTTCTCCTCCCACGTACTCCCACACCTCTGCAGTAAAATCACCTATACTGCTAAATTGGCACCCCCAGCTCCACCACCTTAACAATGTCTCGGAAAAGTGAAAACAACCGGTAATGCCTGCAACAGCCACGGAACCACTGACAGATCCGATCCATCCTCCTACATCTACTGGTTGTACACCGGAATCGCTCCGAGAGACATCATTTATTCACCCATTTATTCACATTTATTCATCATTTATTCACCCAAACACAAAATTTTTAATGTTATGTTTGTGCAAAATGATGTTTCCTCAGTCTAAATACTGAAAAAGCTGAGTCATTAGAGTGGTCTGATCTGTTATGCTGGCAGTGATCTATCACACCCACAGTTTTGTCAAAAAGTTGACCAGCGTGCGTTCAATTTCATGCCAGTTCCCCCTGGACTGATCTCGCACTCATCCCAAACCTGACGTGCCGTACTGTGAGTGACGCGCTGAGCTGTGGAGACCAGGCGCGCAGGGCACAACTGGAGAGCATAGTGTTTGTGCCAGTCAGTTCAGATAAATCAGGACCTCCAGGTGACAACCAGAGCCGTGGTTATGTTCTCGATGCGGGAGCCTCTGTAGACTCTTAAAAACATGCTGGTCAGGCAGAAACTCTGGTGCACTTCTGCCTCAGAAAGGGCACCGTTCATCTGCCAATGGTAGGCAACATGGATGAACAAGCAGGAAAACACAGGCTACTGCCCCAGTCCATATCTCTGATGTCTGCCCTTAAATTTCCACATTGAAATAGTAACTGAATTTGTTGTTAAATGAAAATCAATGCATTTTAGCTCTGTGGTAGATTAATATTACTGTTCTTCTTGCAATAATAAGAATTAGCAAAGTGGCAAACGTACAGACCATGTACAGTTCAGTATCAGGTACCTGCTCAGTGAGAGCTGCCTCATCTGTCAGTCTGTCTATTCATGTCCCTGTAATGGAAACTAATGACTCTGGTGATCCCCTGACTTTTTTCCTCTGGCACCATTTTTGATTTTAAGTGAAATGTCTTGAAAACTTTTGTATTAATTGCCATTAAATTTGACGTCCCCCTCAGCGGGGGGGTGGGGTG
>NW_019525233.1:1421105-1522740 GCF_002814215.2 Seriola lalandi dorsalis | reverse complement strand
TGCGGTGGGTGGGTGTCAGGACTGTTCATCTATTTCCACCATCAGGTAAAAAAAAAAAAAAGTGGTTGAATTCTTACATTTCAAAAATAAACCCTGCGAAGTGTGTACTGGTTGGAAAATGAAAAATCAAGGTGGCTGATTCACAACACTGAAATACAGATTTGCTTGATTTGAAAAACAAATACATTTATTTTGTATGAATAAACATTGTATATAAATATACATTGGCTAATTACGGTTTACATTTTGCAACACACACACACGGACACACACACACACTCTGTCAGTGTCCCCCCACTCAGTCCCCCCCCACCCAAAGTCTGAGTGAGGATTTCGCCCTTGACTTTGTCTGACTGCAGACTGATGAATATCTAAACTCTTTGAGATGACTTTGTAACCCTTTCCAGCTTTATGCAAATCCAACTCTTGATCCTAAGTCTTCTGAGATCTCTTTTTTTTTTGGAGGCATAGTTCACATCAGCAGATGCTTCTTGTGCATAGCAAACTCAAAAATGTTTGAGTATTTTTTTTTTTTAATAAGCCAAAACAGCTCTAACCCAACACCTCAAATCTTGTTGCATTGATTGGACTCCAATTAGCTTTTGTTGTTGTTGTCATTTGCCGAGGGGCTCTTGTATTTTTTCCAAACCACACTCTGAATGTTTGAATGAATGGGAAAGAACGATACAGCAATGTGTGTCTTATTAGTTAAAGTAGATTGTATTTGTTCATAATTGTCACTTGGATGAAGCTCTGATCATGTTTTAAGGCAAATATACACAAATTAAACAGTTATCTTACTATTTCTGGCCACTGTATGAAACAATAATACCAGGTTTCTCTCTCTCTTTGTCAACTCAGTTGCTTATATATTAAACTCAAAGACTATAAGAACAACATCTGGATTCTGCCTTACAGCACAGAGTATTTACAGGAAAAAAATGTATCTAGCTCAGTGAATGTAGGTCTGGGTGACAGTGAGTGTGTTAATCAGTGTCTAAGTGCTTGAATAGTGTGTATTTATTGATGTTGGGCGACATTGTGAAATAGCGTGGGATCATGGGAGTTGGTGTTGCCGTCGGCTTCTCCGGGTTGGGAGTCCTTCAGTATCAGTCGTTCAGGAGGTTTTTACCAGGAGCTGAATTATCCACAGAGGCCTCCTCCTCTCCACAACAAACCCACCAGAGTAGAACATTTAAAAACACTGAATAAAGCAGTTGTTGCCGACACTAAAAGGCATACATGAGACGTAGGAGAGGGGCTGGGAGCTGAGACTGCCGCTAACCTTTGTTTCGATTGTTTCTCTGATAACTTTAGAACCAGACATTCAGGAGGTTTTTACCAGCAGCTGAATTATCTGCAGAGGTCTCCTCCTCTCCATAACAAACAGCCCAGGTGATTAAAACAGGTAGAAACTACAAATAAAGCAGTTTCACTTTAAAAAACAATGAAAATACCAGACGGTCTTCGGAGGACACAGGATGTCTTCAAGCGACTGGGAGCTGATGTTTTGAGGCAACCACAACGCCGAAGCATGCGCGTAGAGAATACGATGTCACTGACAGGCGAACAAATGAAAGGAACTGTTACCCATGATAAAAAAATCACGAATTTCTTTAGGTTTCAAAATTGCTGGAAACATTTGGGATAATGTAAGAACAATAAATACCAGAGGTCCAGTCATATTTAGTCAAATCTAGTTATATTTTAATGGGGAAAAGTTACATATTATAATTTTAATATTTCAGTGTTGATTCCAACCATATTGCCCAGTCCTGACTCCAAGAGAAAATTGCACATTTGTTGTTGCAATATGACTGTAGTGGAAACAGCTCCTGGGAATCGCTCCTCCTTTGGGAGCCTGTTTGTTGAAGTGTGGTCCTTTCAGGTTACCACAGTTCATGTAAAAAAAAAAAAGGGCTAAAATGCTGAGGCCTAGTGGGGCAGCTCTACGGTCCAATAGAGAAAGAGGGAGAGAAGATTCAGTCAGCAGCGCCTGGCACGTCGACAGTGGGACAGATGGCCGCGAGGGTCCATATGGGGTGGAGAGTGTGTCCAAGCTTTCTATTGGCATTGTGTATCTACACGAACGCATGCGTGTGTTTTCCTGCATGTGTGTATGTGTGTGAATGTACGTGACTTAATGTACCATGCGAGCACCTATGGATTGTGTATCTTGTGCAGATAAATATGTCTCTTTATGTGTGTGTCCATGTGTGAAGGGAATTTAAAAAAAAACAAACAAACAAAAAAAAAAAACTACTTTCTAGACAATTCACTGGCCCAGAAATTGCTACCACCATGGGTCAAACTGACCCTCAGCGTGAGAAGCTCGTCTGCAGGAGACGAGCCAGGAACACGACATTACTAACGTCAGTTAGTCAGCGGCAGTGCACCGCCACACACTGTCCACCAGCATGGCACAGCAGCAAACACGCGCATGTAGGCATGAATATGAGAGGAGGATGGAGCGTGACCCAGTAGGACCAGTGAAGACTGCTGTCAAAATCAATACGGAGAAGAAAACGGAAGCAAAAGAAAAACTGGATTCTCAGAGGTTAACCATTTCTAAATGTATCAAGTAAAATCTATGAATAAATGAATCCTACTGTAATGTTTCTAGAAAGCATCAAACGTGACGGGCACCTACCATGATTATCGTTTATGTGAGCGTTCCTTTTGGTGTGTGCTTCCACATATTTTCTATCTACTTGCTGAATCTAATCCCAGGATCAGCGCCAGGCTGCAGTATTACAAAGAGGAGTGTGGACTTTTGTGGGAATTAGGTCTGGTACATGACAAACGAGCACGGACAGTCAGGGCTCCCAGACGCTCATGATCATGTCTGATGCAGTCATTTAGGATAAACAGAAGCTCAGGGACAAATGAGCTTAGTCCCTTTCCTGAAAGGAGCTTTGAAATGAGTGCATAATGAAATGTATAATTTATTTATTCTCAGATGCTGGAGGGCCCTATGAAATAAACATGAGGGAGGGGAAAATGAGAGTGAGACAGATAGAGATGGAGAGGGAGGGGGAATGTGTGATACTGTAGGAGAGCAAGTGAAAGCAAATGAGAGAGGAAAAGAGCAAAAGAGAAGAAAAATACTTCCTACACGTGTGCCTAAAAAAACACATGTAGGATGTAATTTCTGTTTGCCTCTTTAGTATTGTCAGAATGATCTGTGTGTGTCTTCGTACTTGTAAAGCTATCTTTGTGAGGACCGTGTATATACTCCACAAAGTGAGGACGCTTTATGAACGTGGTGAGGTATGAGGGTTCAGGTTTAGGGTTAGGCATTTGTTTTGTTCCAGTTCAAAGTAAATCCACCTGTTGGAGCCGCCCAGTCAGAACCCAGACCTTAACCCAGTAGAGATGCTGAGGAATGACCTCAGGGAGGAGCTCACAGCCGTCATCCTGAGAACATGATGAAGCAGCTCTGATCCTCAAAGCTCGTTTGAGGTTATTGCTGCCAAAGGATCTTCGACCAGTTGTTAAAACACAAAAGATTATGATTGTTTGTGTGTTGTAAGCTGCACACTGTACAAAATCTGATCACTTTTTATGACCAATTAATGCAGAAAACCGGCTCATTCGCAAACGTTTTCTCTCCACTGTAATTATGATACATAATGTTTTTGGTCAACAAAACAGTACCTGGAAAAACTACCTGGTTTTACACTGTATATCTGATCTCTGCAGACTCCCTTTTAAATCTCCTCTTTCTGCCGCCTCTCCCATGTGTGCTTGTGTTATAGGCTTTGTTCCTCTTTTCTAAATATGTACCCGGTCCCGTTCCAGCAGAGCCGGAGTCTTCTGGGTGCTGCACGAGGAAAGAGTGTGACTCACACTCCTAACCCCGATACTGTGGAGCAGGAGCCCCCCAGGGGAGCCAGTCTGTTAGAGAGGCTGTTCCAAGAGGTTGATAGGCTCACCTTAAGGGTGTGATGCTATCCTCTGACATGTCACCTCATCCAAAAAAAAAAAAAGAAAAAAAAAAGAAAAAGCAACCTTTTCACTGCCTGGAAGTGCCTTTTCAGGTAGGAAAGAAAAGGTGAGAAAACCCAGGGTTATTTTTGAGTTATTTGTTCTCTGCCTCCCCTTTGATCACACGTCTCTTTCTTGTGTAAATTACAAACAGACTGAAGTCCTCGTGGAATTGAACAACAGCGGCAACAGTGATGGAAGGATATTGAGTGGGAGGGAAAGTTTTGTGTTTACCATGAACCCATGGGCCCATCTTTTATTGCTATATATATATATATATTTTTGGGCATAATATTGAATAAACAGGGAGATGTTGAATTGTTTTAGTTAATATATAAAATCACATTTTCACATCAGTCTTCAATATCATTATCCACTCATCCATCAATCCATCGATCCATCTATTATCTATACCTGCCTGTCTCACACTGGACAATCTTTATATTCAACATGTTTAATATCTTTGAGATACAACAGCGTCTGAATCCAAAATATAAGCCAAAAAAGACGTTACATTAGATAACACGAGATTATTAAAAGATTATGTCCATTTCTGCAATGAGAATGTTATTGTAATTACTCTGCAATGTTCCCCAGCTAATCAAGACAGACAGGTTGTCTCCTGTCGCGATATCGTTCCAATTAAACGCAACGACGGATTTCCCGCAGTCTTTCTCTCGGTTGGAACCGGATCCTTGGGGCGTGATACGGCAGGCGCCACGACTTGAATGTAAAAAGTGTTTCCATTTCAATTTTGCCAAATACCGCTTTGTTGAAAAGTCTGAAAAAACCACCTCATGCGAGTGTATAAGTTCTTTTGCGACATTTTTGTTTTTTTCACGTGTTTCCATTACTCGTTTTTACATTCACAATTTCAAACTGCGCATTAAGCGGGTTAATGGAAACGCACCTAGTGTCCGTCTGTATTTGGTGCTTTGCAGGTGGTGGGTGTTTCTTTTAGCTTTTTCGCTGAAAACCAGCTGCATCTTACGACCAAAAACAACGCTGTGAGAGCGGCGGCGGAAACTGAAACAATAAAATTGACAGACAGACGGCTAAACAATGAGCTGAAACTCGCCGTAAAGCTCCATAACGCTGAGGAAAGCTGCAGATTCTGGTGATAATTCTCTGTAGGTTTATCATTATGAAGGATACATTGCTCGAAGATCAATTATAGCTGCTTTAAGGTTTGCATCATTTTACTCTGGCAGTGGATGGAAAAAAAAATGTTCCATCTGCTTTGATTTAATGCACCACCCAGCAAGCACCTGAAATGACCGAACAGGTGCATGCTGGGTCAGAGATACTCATTGTGGATCCTCCAGCAGTGACTTCCAATTTCTGTGTGTGTGTGTGTGTGAGACACTACGCAGTCTCTCTTCACTTTAATGTTTGTGTTTTGTGGGATGCGGCTTTGTGGGACTTTGTTATTCATATAAATGATGTCTGCCTTGGTGATTCTTCAGTCTGGTGCTTTTTCTATTGGAAGTGCAGGCAACTAGTTTTATGTGGCTTAATACGTGTATTATTCATTGCATGTGCAACGAATCCATAGGCTCATTGTCAATCATGTTTGTTAAACTGTCTGAGTTTTGTCCTTTTTGAGGTTAATGCAAACAAGGCCATTCTCGAGATGGCAGTTATATATTTATAATTGATGTTGTTTGCATACCTTTCTATAGAAAAGGGATTTACAGTTGGTTTGGCCGTCAGGGCCCTGTGTTATGTTGTTCTGCCTGTGCACACTAATAAAAGTGAATTATATAGTCATCTGCTCATAGGGGGAAGCTGAATGATGAGTAAACAGTGCATAAAACCTACAGTAAAACATGATGGAAATATTCATGAGTGGCAATATTTTACGTCACTGACTCACAAAAGGATCAACTGCTCGAATGACAAAGACAAGTTTACCGTCCTCTGCAGAGGAATACCAACACCAAAGTTGCGTGGTAGACGATTCCTCTCGCAGCAGGGAGATAACCTCAAACATGCATCAAAGGTAAGCCAGGACTGTTCCTCGTATCGTATTCCTCGTATATCACAGTGTGTCATTCATTCTGAATGATACTTCAAAGATAATAGTGAATGAATCTCTGAGAATATGGCAGAGCCTCATAAAGACTGATGCCATCTACTTTGTGAATCCCTAAGAAGAGATTTTTTTTTTTTGAAATTTTTCTGTACAAAGCCCACAGAAGTTCCTCATTAAGAAACTTCAACTCTGTCTCGCATATTCTAGGAATCAAAAACAGCATTAGACGATGTGGCAGAAGTTGGCGTCTCCACATGTTCAGTAATGTGACTTTTACTTGCTACTTTCAGCAGCTCATTAGGGGCAGGGAGACAAAAGCTGATCCATTTATGGATAGGTGTGCACCTCTCTAAATCAATTTGCCACAGATGAACTACATCCTGTTTCCTGCAACTTAATTGGAGTTTATCTGTAGAAAGATAGATGCGCATCTATTCTTAATGGCTCTTGATGCTCATATCTGGCCAAAACCAAAAGGTATGTAAATCCAAACAACTCTCTCCTGACCTCTGAGATTATTTTGATGTACTGTATGAATCCACAGATGGATACTTGGTCAGGGAGGCTGCAGAGCTGAAAAAGTAACTGCAAATAAGGACAACCATGTCTGCAGCTCTCCATCAGTCCGGTCTTTATAGTAGAGTGGATTAAAGAAAGTCAGATATACACAGTAAAAAGATCTGAGAGCCCTTGCGGAGTTTGCCAAACGCCACTCAGAGGCATCCCAGAGTACAAAGGAAAAGATTGTCCAGTCAGATGTGACAAAAATGTAAAATGTGATTCTTCTTCATCTGGGTGAAAAGCAGACACTGTCCTGTCACGGCAGAGAGAGGCGATTAGCGAAGTGTGGCGACTCCTCAGCGGCAGGGACCTGGATCGCTGAGGATAAAGGGAACGATGAAGCCAAACACAGAGAAACATTTGAAGACCTGTTCCAGAGCACACACGCCCAGACAATGCTGGAACAGCTTCAGGGAGAAAAAACAAATAAAAATCCCCCTCAACATCCTCCAGTGGTTCAGCCAAAGGTTGGACTTAAAATGTGTGATCTCAGTGAACATCACAGTGGCCAAAATCAGCTGACGGAGGCGAAGGACAAAACGCTAATCTCTGCCGCTGGTGCTGCTACAAAGTACTCAATAACAAAAAAAAGGGGCTAAATTAAAAATACTTGTGAGTACACTTTATGTTGAGATATGGTACCTTTCTTAGTTTACTTGTTCTGCGCTAGGTGTTCGTTAGCTTTGGCTTTTAGTCTTGCAAATTTCTTGTGTCTGTCACTCCCTTTAGTGACTTACAGAGGCGCCGTGGCAGGAAAAACCTACGAGCCAGACATGTTCTGAATTTAGAGAAGAGTGACAGATCAGCAAATCCCAGACCCACTTACCGACTTGAATCAGACACGTTTCCTATATAGTCATGTTCAGACAAGGTACTCTGCTTTGATTCCTGTCATAGCTCTGCATATCACAGAGAGCAGGGAAGTGTGTAGGAACTAGAGCAGAGTGAAGAAAAGAAGGAGAAGAAGAAGATCAAATATCTATCAGCTGTATCAGTTTAAATGTTCGGGCACCATCTCAAATTTTCATCCTCAATCATTTTACATTACACCTCAGTTTAATAAATGTATCAAAAGACCAGTTAACGGTGTTGTCGAACCGCCAAAATCCAGATGGGAGAAGCTCTGACTTGAACCAAAAATCATCAGTCACCTTCAGTTATCGCTGAGGACTCACAGCGTGGAAGCGATGGTTCACGGATTGATCCTGTTTTTGCCCCAGAGGCAACACACATGCCTTTTTTTTTTTTCCCCTCTGCGTGGAGGTTTTTGTCACTTCAATGGTAAAATGTAGTAATTGTGTAGTAAAGATAGACATGAAACATTATATATCGGCTTTAAAAAGGTTCATCGTTGACATTGGAAAAGGGCAGTTTTTATTTTTGTGTAAAAATCAAATAGTGTCAGGTCTCCATCAGGAAATCACAGGTGATGACCGGGTTACTTACTAGATTTTTGGTATATCGACATGATTATGGAAAGCATGATGACCAGTTTAATCACAATTATTATTTGCTAGATTATATAACATTTATATCATTTATATAAGTATATACTTTTTTCACGAAGAAGAAGACGACTAAGTTATTTGTGAGCCCCGATAAAAGTGCAGTGATGCTTCAGTGGATAAAAAGAACACTAGATAGGAGTATATTTTAGTCTTTTATCCTTTTTTTTTAGCTTATATAAATTTTTGCAAAGGGTAATAAAATATGAAAGACATTTTGTGGTTACAACACGCACGCAAGTACAAGTAAAAATGATGTCTCTGACGTCGTCTATGCTCGACTTCTACTCCTCCCTGCAGCACCATCCACGCTGGATTAATCTTTCATAAACCCTGTCTAAAGAGCAAGAAAAATAAAGTAAATAAATACAGAGTATTACTAAGACAATGTTTACAAATCACTTCTTACTGTGGGCAAGGAAGAGAATTTAAAATGGCTCAGGCAACATTGTGCTTGTGAAGGTAGATGTGATTATCTGACCGAGCTACAGAGAGAGAAGGTGATGGATGAACATTAACGATCCAATCAGGAGGTTGAGTCTCAAACCAACGTATAGTATTGAATTACATCAGGTCCACAACCTGACGCCAATGGTCTCCTCTTAGTTTTATCTGCCGGCTATTAAAGATCCCATATTGTACAAAGGTAGATATCAATGTCTTCTTTGATTATAAAGCAGGTCTAGGTTCTATATTAATACTGTGAAAGTATCAAAGTGCTCAGTCCACAGAGAAACACACACAGCCTGTATTCAGAAACTGAGCCTTAAAAAGAGCCGTCAGGACTTCTGGAACTTTGTGATGTCACAACAAAGCAGTCACCGCTCTCAGCCATGCCACAAGCCCCGCCCACCTGGACCCACCATCCAACCCTGCAGCATTTGGTTTGTCTGAGTTCTTTACCTGAAGTTTGAGAGATTTTTATTTCATCACTCATAAAACAGTCAGCCAATCAGAAGAGAGGATCAGAGCCTCCTCTCTTCTGATTGGCTCACTGACCTGTTGCTACTAGAGCTCCAGAAAGAAGACTGAGAGAGGAGAGGTAAAACAACACGGAGATGGTTTTTGGTATTTAAAACAACAAATAAATTCTTATGGATATTAACACTTTAAATAAAACACAGGAAAGGAAGTTCGGATGCTTTTGCTTAAATTATGTCACTGCTTCGATCTATCTTATATAGCTTCCTCTTTAGTCTTTACATCATAAATTCTTGTATTTATATTTACATTAGACATTAATTATATTTACATAGACATTAAGCACAAGCACGTTATAACAAGGTGTTGGCATATGCTTATGTTTATCTCAAAATGTGTAATGAAACTTCACATTCCCTGTCTTTTAATGAGGCCTCGTTCACACTCAGGGTGGCCTTTGTCAGAGTGACACAAACATCACATCCTCGAGGCGCTGCCATGCCTCATAGGTATTGTCAGAGAAGTATGAAGTGTCATAAAAAAAATGTTTAGAATAAAAACAGCAATCATTCGAATTATTATCCTGAATTACAAGTCAAAATCTGTGCTGTGGGGGGAAAAAAAGAGTCTCTAAGCTGATTAACTTGGTTGAACCTTGTTCTCTGGGTGTTTCTCTTTGTCTTTCTGCCCTCGAGAGACTCGTCAAGCTGCTCTGCCATGACGACTGTGAAGGATCAAATGAAGGCACAAAAAGTCAAAAAAAGCCGCCTGAAACTGCAGTGCAGCTCACACGCCCCACAAGCTGCTGGTGACACAGGGAAAGCGCAGGAGCCAAACACATGCAGACACCAGACTGAAAAAGATTATGATGCCAAATTTTACTCAAGAGCATAAGGGTAAAGATGACAAAGCAGCGCATCAAGTGACACGCACGTAGATGGCAGGAACAGGCGGCGTACACGGCTCAACAAGCTAGCTTAAACACCGAGGGTTCAGAGAAATGCCTGGATGCGCTGGCTGATGACGAGATAATGGAGCACACCTGCTGAGAGCCTGATGAGGTGATGAGCGACAGGTGTGCAGGGCACGTGAACACACTGGGGATGTCTGCTGGACAGTTGAAGGATCTTTAGAGACTGACCCCGTGGGCAACACCACCATCGAATCTGATGTCGATGAATATTGATAGCGCAACATCAAAATACATTTTGTCACTCCTATTGTTATTCTTTCCCTTAGTTTTAGAGCTATAATTCCCATTATGCTGCAGGAGATGAGATGTGACTTTGCTATGGTTAAAAGTTTTTTAAAAATATTTATGGTTAAGAATTTATTTACATTCTGGCAAGTTGGTACCGTTAAAAGTATGCCGAATTAGCTTCCTGTTTTAGTACCCGGACGCACAGACAACTATCAGTGGATTACTGTGAAACTTCAAAACCTGATGACTCTCAGGCATCTTATTGCTACGATTTCTAAGCACATTTATGCATCACGTTTATCCGTGATGGACGTCCTGCCTGGCATTGTTTTTACTTTGTGTGTGTGTGTGTGTGTGTGTGTGTGTGTGTGTGTGGTGTCATCCTGGCAAAAATGTGGTCCTGGAGAGGCCTGCTGTAGCAGGAACTGGTTTTGAGCACTTTGTGGCGTGTGTGGTGTTTGTCACAGTGATTGTGTCGCAATCGTGCGAGATGCAGAAATGAAACTTTACAGGTGTGTAGCTGAGATCAAAAGGAAGGCTGCGTTTGAAGATGGGTGTGGTCCGACGCATGAGTATTGAGTACTTAGGTACTAATATAGTAATGAGTAATCATGGGTTGGAACATAAACATGTTGATGTACGTCGAGGTTGGCGCAGCATTGCAGGATAATGGTGTCTGTCAACAGTAAAAATTTTACTAGATAAAGTTTTCTTTTAAGTATAAGTGAATGTTTTGAGTTTTCAAGTGTGCACGCTGCATTCTCAAAAGGATTACTGTTGAGTGTAGGATGGATTGTTGATTGAAAGCTCTAAGTCTTTAGATATCATTATCTTATGTTGTTTACATGTTTCTTCTAAATCATCTCTGCTGTTGTAAATTAGGACATAAACATCATTTTTGAAGACGGGGTTAGAAGAGGTAGAAGCAATTGAAATCCTTAACCTTGCAGTTGAAGTTCCTGAGGCCATGAGAAAATACATTTTATTCCATTTGGACCTTGAAAGATGTTTTAATTAGTCTGTTTAATTACAGAAAAATACACGTTTACATAGCACAGACACTCCATTATTATGTACATAAATTAACACTGTAATTACTGTAATGTGTTTATAGTACCAGATGATTTTGCAGATCTTAATCAATCATAAATTAAACATGAATTATGCAAAAGGCTACCTGATTAAGTGTGAAGAGCAGAGGGAATGAATCCACCGCGGTACAGACTTGTTTTTAATAATGTATGTTCGCTCTTCGCAGCTTCTTGAAAAAATTTTACTTGGGAGTTTAGACATCACTTGTGGCTCTCTCCCTCTCGCTAAGTGAAATGTGTCATTGATTTCCGCCCACATACAGCCTGATTCATTAACACGATCACAACATTCAATTTGTAGAAGCAAAAAAAAAAAGAGTAACAAATCACAAATATTTGCCACCTAATGTGCTGGAACATAAACGGTATTTGTCTTTCCTCTCTCGTGTTGGCTGAACTGCTGCATGCTGGACAGCCGCTGTGATTCCCAGTAACATGAAGCTCTGTGGTGAAGTGGTGATTGCTTTCACTACTACACGACAGGTTCCGCTGTCATGAACTGCAGAACTCCGTATACGATGAATAATCAGTGCTCCCCATAGTCTGATCTTTTTTTATTCTGCAGCGTAAATTATTAACCCAAGAGTGGCACATTTTCCACAGCACATAACCTTCACGCACGGGATGAGACGATACCGGGATATTAAAAATTACTTTGATTTATTTATTTATTGGGCAGCAACGCATCACTTAACATGTCAGAGCAATGCGATTACTTTTTCTCTTAATAAGAAGTAAGTGATTATAATATCAAAAAATAAATGCCACAACACTGCTTTTGCATTCGTATGGTGGCCATATAGTGACTGTAGGTAAGCCTTTACTAAAAGACAAGCCAGTAGAAAGGTCATTCAACTTGTGTCTTCTGAGCTGCCAGTTAGCCACCGCAAGCTAGCTTTGCCTGCATTCGGATGGCGAGCCTTCAGCTGAGGGAGGGACTTCTCTAGAGAGCTGCCTGTGGTCAGTCACTAGGGATAAACCAAGATTAGCTGTTTGCCATGAAACACCTCCGGATGTCACAATGCGGTTATCACCACAAGTGTTAACAGAAGATGTTACATGCGGGTGTGGAGGCTTTGGAGTCGTTTAAAGGCACCTTCGAAGGTAGAAGGTGGATGCAGTGGAACTTATTACCTTTGCTGTTGAATAACTAGTGATTAAATGTGATTACTTTTTAAATTAGTAATATGTATTAAGTAAGGGTGTGCAAATTAGCCGATACGTATCTGACAAACACTACAAGAGTCAGAGAATCAGCTACTTCGATGCACAAGCACAGATCTGAAAAAAAGAAAGAAAAGAAAACTGTTTTGGCCAAATAACATTTGCAGTCTGCAAACCGAGCGGGGGCATCATAACACATGCTGGCAGCATATGACCGACCACAAACCTCCCTGCTATTTCAAGAAGGTGACGTGTGTGCCGACAGTAACGTTAGAGAGAGGGACGACAAGAGGACAACAAAAGATAAATAATGCTAGCATTAGCAGCTAATGTGACGTCCAGCTGGGCCTGCACTCTTCCTGCTTGAAGGCAAAACTGTCCCTAAAGCCATGTGCTGTTTAATTTATAGCGCACATACCGCATTGGAGAACTGAGGTAGACGATACCAAGTCAGCAGCGTTTTAATAAAACATTCACCCTCCTTCAGGACAAACCTTTGTGTGACAGAAGACGCACCTTTTGGGGTGTTTCAGATTGAAGAATTTGAAATAAAAATAGAGGAAATAAACTATTTATTTTACGTCACGCTTATTAAAACAAATCTTAACCGTGAACCGTGTTGAATCATTTATCTGTATCATGTTTGGATCCGGTTGCAGATTGCGTATCAAATCGTCTGAGAGAGAGAGAAACACACACCCTTGGTGATGCGTAATTGATTAAGTAACGTGTCCGATATCGGCTGTGGATGGAATCCAACAGAAAGGCAGAGCGAGTTACGAGACACCCGTGGTAAAGAATGGGGGAGTTTGATTGATGATCACAGAGCCTCAATGAGTACTTGAGGCTGATGTTCCTTTAAGTGTTTGTTGTTATCACTTCCTGAGTCATTTCCACCACCTGAGTGTGCATCATGTATTATAAAAATGTCAGTGTCAAAGCCCCAGCGGAGTTGGTTCAGCTGCTAATCCGACTCACTTCAACACAAACACACACAATCTCTTACCCTCTGTTTGCTCTTTTTCTTTTCTTTTTCTCCTCTGTCTGTCTCCTCCGCAGTGACTCATCCATCTATAGACACATATTTTCACAACTCAGGGTGAAACGCACATTTTTTTTTTTTTTTACACACCTCTTGCAGTCACACCTAACAGGAGAGGTGTCAGAATCCGTTTTATTTTCCTCACTGAAGTTGCCTCTTTTTCAAGTGTGAGAGTTGGTGTAAGTTCCCACCACTGCGCGAGGCAGAAGAAAGGAGAATACACACTCTACGTGTTTCCCAAAAATACACACATTGTCAGTTAATGATGACAATGAGAACACATGACGATATTGTTGGTTCTATAGCGCATTTCTTATTTATTCTTATTCTATTCAGAAACAAAATAATATATATATATATATATATATATATCATTTTGTTTCTGGAGCTGACTATGTTCAAAGACCCCCTCCATTTGAAGCACTTCTTTGCAAGTGTTTACTCTCTATTCAGCTCAGCTTCTGAACAGTCTCATCTCTGGCAGGCAGACAGCGTTGCAGACAGTTGGCTCATTAGTGCTTTTATCAAGAGAAAAGCCAACAGTCCTGATGACATTATACCATTAAGATAAGCGAATGCTTGAAGGAATGTGTTTCACTGACCAGAAACAAAATGCAAATATGGTGCATTGACAGCACTGATGACAAAGTAATAATACAATTTGATTGATTGGTTGTTTAAAACGAAGAGTGTACTTTCTGCTGATCGGGGTAGTGAGTAGTACGTACATCCATCCATCCATCCATCCATCCATCCATCCATCCATCCAACATTACAAAGCTCTCAGCATGCTTAAAACAAAGTGCTTTGTAGGTAGAGGAAGCAATGTAACCAAACAAAATCTCAATATACGGGCCAATTTACTTGGTTTTTCTGAAGCTTTTAGCTACATGTGGTGGGCTTCCTCGCCAGATAGAGTATGCTCAGCTGTCAAGGCGACGGCTCAGTTGTTATCTCGTGATGGATCGCCTCCTAGATCTTTCTCGGACCGTCCACTGACTGCTACTGCTTGTTGAACCCACCCGTCTGAACAAAGTAGAACAAAGTGTCTGATCGGTCCGATGCTTTCAACCATTTTCTGAACATTGCGAAACAAGCCAATCCAACAACTACGCCTACTTTATGCAGCAACTGGAAAGATGTATGCATAGCTGCAAACTCATCACCTTTTGGCAATCTGCGTTTTGGAGTTTTTTTAACTGGGTAAGAGATATAATAAGATATTTAGATTAAGGCATGTGTGTACGAGAGGTAATATCACCTTTCTCATCCCGCCTTGAGTTTGCAGCTACGTGTATTGAGGTATGAAACTGAGGCAGTTTCTCTCTCAATCACACAACTGTTCTCCCTTCTCTTTCTGTCTGTACACAGTCTAAGCTCACCAATGGCTTTTTGGAGAGACCGCCCGAAACTCTATTCATTGTGCGTGAGACAACAGATGTTTTTTTCCCCCCATCGTTGAGCATGTGCAATGACAACAGGTATAAACTCTTATGTTCATCTGACCTGGTTCATTTCAAGCATGCTGAATTCTTAAAGGTCCCTCACACCAACACAGTTGTTTGACGCTGGCTGATTAGACCGAGTCAGGCTGAAATGGGGAATTACGTGATGTGCCCAGGCTACACACGCTACTAATGCGATTAATATTCTCAAAGTGTTCCAGCTGCCCACTGAAACAATAATGAACAGGTGCACTAACTAACAGGAGAGCGAGGGAGAGGTCAATCAAGCAGAGTTTGTGCACGCCCCCACATTTTGAAAGGAAGTTTAATCAGGCGAGGGAAATGAAAACATTTGTGTGGGTGAGCTACACCAGGGGCTTTGAAACAATCAGATATTTCTTTATATGACAATGAACCAATGATCCTATTCTTAAGCGTTTGCTTCTCACCTTGACTTCTTTTTGTTTCATATTTTTGCACAATTTCAATTTGATTTGATTTTAATTACTTTCCATCTTCACTCCGTCTAAGCAAGTTCTTTAAAAACACACTGCAGGAAATGAGCTAAATTTAAAAAAAAAAAAAGGTTCCTGGAAAGTTTCTTGAACTGAAACTCATTTGCATCTGTTTCACCAATACTTTTTACTGCTTAACATACAGTATATATATATATATATATATATATAAATATGTTTTTCCCAAACACACTGGAGCATTGTTCGAGGAGATGACTATGACAGAACGTGTGACGAACCAACACAGAGCAGAACAGACCATGAAGATAACAATAAAATTAAACTACCCCCCCACCCCCCCCACCCCCTCTGTTTCCCATGTGCAAAGTCAGCGTATTAATCATCTTCAGACTTGTCTTCTCAGCAGCAATTAGTAAGGAGGACAAAAGTTCAGGCTACCTATCTGTGTGCGTTAATGCTCCTGGGTCCAGTTGCACAAAACACCTTACGTTTTCTACTTGACACTTAAGGCTCAATCTCGCCTTAGCTGAGGGAGTTACTTAAAGGGTGTCGCGCAGAAACTCTTAAAAGGTTCATTTTCTTCATTTATCACCATAAACTAGAAAACTTGTTCGCTGTCAATGAGTCCAAGTACTAAACAAATCAAAATGAGATGAAATGAAAGCCACCAAAGACTTCTCTGGACAGGTGGTTTCCTCTCTAGTAAATTCTCCATCACTGTCAGCATTGCATATGAGGTCAAAGATGTTTGTGTTTCCGCACCAACCGACAGCATCAATCTGTCACTTTCCCAGTTTTTCACTCTTGTGTTATTAAATGCGCTGAGCTACACGAGGAGACAAATGAAGTGTGACACTGCTCAATAAATGTTTACTGCGCAGCGGGTCACATTGAGCTGTGAACGGTGCGGAGCTGTACCCTTCATCACCGAACAGGGAACTATGACTGACCTCACATGACCTGCACCAAATACATCACCACGGACGACTGGATCAAATTACTCAGAGGGGTATGTACGAGCTGTGACTGTTTGTGTCTTTGATCCTGTCCTTCACCACACTGTGATAATAGCTGAAACTGAATGTGAAACGTCAGTACTCGTGTGTGTGTGTGTGTGTGTGTGTGTGTTCGTCTCTTGTGGGCAGCTTATAGGATATTACTGAGAGTGCTACAGTACACGAGTGAATCTGTGTCTTAGTCTGGCCTCAGCTGGTCTCTGCACCTACACAGCCGACTTCAGACGACCTTCAGCATATCTCTGTGCAGCAGCAGCTACTCTGGTGCAATGACAGAGTCTTGCATGAATCCACATGGCTACACCTCTGGGAAAAACAAAGGCAGAGAGAGAGAGAGAGAGAGAAGGGGGAAAGGCAGACTGAGGGGAGGGAGACAATGGTGAGATTAGACAGGTAAAGAAAAAATATAGTGAGGGGAGATACAGAGTTAACTACACTGTCTGTTGCTGAATAGCACTTTATTTTGTTTTTAAAGGAGTAGTTCAACGTTTTGGGAAACGAGGAGCTTAATACCACTTTTACATCCATAAGCTTAATGCTACTAAAACTAAAAAGCTAGAGCCAGCAGGTGATTATCTTAGCCTAGCATAAAGACGGGACGCAGGGGGGAAACAGCTAGCCTGCATGGCTCTGCACGAAGGTCTCTGGAC
Organism: Seriola lalandi dorsalis; assembly: GCF_002814215.2. NCBI lineage: Eukaryota > Metazoa > Chordata > Actinopteri > Carangiformes > Carangidae > Seriola > Seriola lalandi. Next base: position 1,505,646 of record NW_019525233.1, on the reverse strand, counting down.
AGTCTTTATGCTATGCTAAGCTAATTGCTCTCTGGCTCTGGCTGGCTCTAGCGTATAGATATGACTCTTGTGTTACTTCTGCCAAGAAACTAAATAAGCATATTTTCCAACCGTTGAACTATTCTAGGACCCCAGGGTGGGCATTAGCACGTCTTTGTTTTCTTTAACCTGCAGCCTGTGTTTTAACTAAATGTCTGCATGCAGGGTTGTTGTTGGTATCTGTAAAGGAGCAAAAACACAAACCGAAAATCTGTTTCATGTTCGTGAATAACGGTCAAGGTCAAAACCATATTCCTGGCAGATCTGCTGCACTAAAAACTCTCTGTGCATGAGAATGATAACGAGCGAGATGATCAAGTGACTCAGTCATAACCATTCAGCCCATAGCCTCAAGCTGGCTCCTCGGCGTATCACTGATCTCCATTTAGACCACAATGCACCAGTCAGTCACTCTGGCGCTTGTCACCGGCTCTCTGATAGAGGGGCTGTGTAGTCTGCGAGACGAGCGATCATGTTGCCGGCTTCTAATGAAATGAGGTCAAATGAGTGATGACTGACACATCGAGGAAATAGGTGTGTGACAGGCTTTGATACAGAAATCTCTGCTCTCAATCAGCCTACAATCAGACATGGTTGTCTGCGTGTATGTGTGTGTGTGTGTGTGTGTGTGTGTGTGTGTGTGTGTACGTCCAGGATTGTTACAGCTGGTCATTTGATGCACTTTCACACAGAAATGTCCGCTGTCATAAAGCTCACTTCTGAGGTGAACTCTGATCAATTCTGGTTTATTACAACTTCAGTCTTATTTTTCAGTTGTGGGCATCGTTCCGATCACTAATAACGACACTACATCAAACTCACCCAGTTAATTGCTTATATCTGACAACACATCACTCAAAAGAGGGCTTATAGTACGAGACATGGGCGGTCAATCATTCGTTCTCAGGCTACCCCGAGGTTAGCCAAAGCTATTAAAGGGAGAAAATGAAGGCAAACAGTAAAATTATTATCTGAACTGTGTAATAAACAGCCATCAAAATTTCAATTAACATCCTAGTTCCACTTCGACACACCATATCTGACAATACTTCTGTTCCCATGGAAATAGGGATTTTTTTTTTTTTTTGTTATAGTTTGTAACAGATCTTTTGACAACAGAAATCTGGGACATGGAAGATGGAAATCTGCCGACCAAAATTTTCATATTCCAGAAACCTGTCCAACAGTCCAACCGCCAGATCACTGACTGTTTATAATCAGGTGGCCAGTTCTGGGTTACATACCCATTCTTTCTTTTCCCCAGCATTAGCAATGTTGCTCCCAGATCACATCATGAGAGCGATGTTAGCATGACCCATAGAAATGACTTTTGTGGTAGTTAATGGACAGTTAACTTCGCCAAGGAGGGTTAAGTTTTCATCTGATCCTGTTTTTCTCACCAAGTCTGGTGTGTATTGTTTTGTGTATTGTAGCTGCTTAATTGCACTCATTTTGTCATCAGTAGTGTTGCATATACCGCATGCGGCTACGAGTCAATGAAATCATCTGGAGTTTAGCTCAGAGATTCTTGACATGACAAGTGTGCATGGGGCTTCTTTGTCTTTTATCCACATCATAACGATAAACTACTCTCACTCTGCCAGTAAATGAGTTCAGAGGTAGAGACCACTGGTCCAGTCATCTCAACATTTGTAGTTGTAGCCATGAGCTAATGTTACAACGCTATAACTTGTGCATTCCCCTACAAGGCAATACATGGTTGAACACAGTACTCTGCCTTGAGCTAATGAGGTCCCACCAGAGTCAGTGTGATCAACATTGAGACATAAAGCAGCTGCATTACAATGCTCTCAGAGGAGATATAAGCTCCCCTCTCTGTCTTCACTTTCTTCCTCCTCTCTCTTCCGCTCCTAACTGATACCTCTGTTTTTCTCGTGTCCTCCTTTCCTTTCTTTTTTTTTTTTTGTTAGCTCTTAATCAGCAAGCCCCGCTCAGCTCCTCTTGTCACTGTTACACTCTGTCTTTGTCATGGGATCCATTTGATGTAGTTAGGCACAATGAGATTCCTCTACATCTGGGTCAATTTTCTGTCTGAAGATTAATTTTACATGAACCTATTTCTAGAGCTTCCCAACACACTTGTGCATGCATGCAAGCAGATGTACATACTCTCTCTCACACACACACACACACACACACACACACACACACACACACACACACACACTATTCATCATCTAACCAATCCAGCCATTCCTCTATCAAGGAAAATTAAACAAGACGAGTATGCAAGGAAATACTAACACACAAAGAGGACATCCCTATTTTCCTGTTTTACCATGCAGGCAAGGAAAGAGGCGAAAGGCATCATGGTTCTGATCCTCCAGGAGCAGAATAATCTGCTGAGAAGGGGGAAGCGGACGATTTGGATGTGTAGATAATTAAATCCTGGCCTGTGAGAGGACTAATGATGAGATTTTCTCAAAGCTGCCCGACCTTATCGTTTTCATCTGAGCCATGAAAACAGCACTGCCTGCGAATCATGCTGGCTCTTTTATTCATCAGTCAGCAGTTCGCTCCCTGAGAGGAACTCTTCTGAGACCAAGGGAGAGTCTAGATATAACCCAGTATGAACCTGATGCTCTGTCCCAGAGCCAAGCATAAAGCCGGACCGGCTGCAACCCGCCCCACTCAATTCGGACTCCAGGTCTGATTATGTGAGCATATGGCTCGTAGGCGCGTTTGACAGATTCCTTAAGACAGTGATGGGGAGGGAGGAAGGGATGTTGAAAAATTTAGAGCTGGTTTTGGATCCTCTGCATATAGTTGGCATTCAGGAGCAGGGAAATCAGGAATCTGCATCTCCAAGAAGTATGCATTGATTACGCCTTTGTTACAGAGTCGAGAGGTTGCATTTGCTCAAGCCTGTCTCCTCAGTTGTTCCACATACAAATGAGATGCGAAGGGCTTCCTCTGCACGAAGATTTACATCTAACGAGGGGTATTATTTTTATTTTTTTAGCTTTAAAGACATTTTTGTTCAATATTTTCCTGTAAACACAGAGCACAAAACTTTTTTTTTTCTTTAAATGAACCTTATTAGTAGATAAAATCAAACACGATGCGTCTGCTACCCACATCCACAGCCTCTCATATACAGCTCCAAATCCTTTGTCTTTTTGTGGCTCAGTGGAGGATAAGGTTTCTTTTTCCTTTACTTCAGCCACAGGGAATGCCCTGTTCCTGTTTCCTCACAACATTTTTTAGCCTGTGTTCAGTTCGGCATTGTGATAGTGTGGGCTATCTTTATCCGGTTCCCCAGCACTATTGATCTGTAGCTTTTCAAGGGTAGAGGCACGGCGAAGTGCAGTCTCGGACTGGCTGATCGATACCACAGTATTACATGATTCTTTGGATACTGTTTGTGGAAATGTCTTCTGTGTCTATTTTTTTCCAGTGATTAGAGTCCACAAGTATCAGACCAAGAGACAGAGGTGATATTTTTAAACACAACATTTTCTTATGTGGCTGCACATTTTTGGATTCAGCTGATTCATGCTGATGTGTCCTAAAACAGTCTATGGCCATGCTAGCTGCTCTGTGACGCTGCATTTTGGCTGAGGGTGAGCTGATGGTATAATACAGGTATAATGTTTTACACGTTCACCTGAGCGTAACGTGTTAGAGCAGCTCAGCTTCACTCAGTAAATCTAATCCAAATGCAACTAAAAACAGTCGTTATGTGCCATCGACGTGCTGACAACTATCACTGGATTACCAACTAAGGAGCTTCTTTTTTCTCTGATTTCTAAGCAGATTTATGGATGTTTATTCGCACTGGTCTTATCATGTCTGTGTGTTCAGGTTTAACTGAATCATGACTCAGATTTTTTGACACAAAAGTTGACACTGATGTGACGTCTGATGTAAGCTCAGATGTTTTCGGTACAAAATGTGAGATTTAGATATTGACATTTGATGACTTGTTAAATTATCTTATTCGTCACATTTGGTTTGGAGATGAGTGTTTTGATACGATATATGAATAAATGTAACCAGCAATACAAGGCATGAGGAGCTGTCAGCCCCTTTTATTTTGTCCAAGAAGCTCTAAGAGTAAAAAAGATTGGAGAGCCCTGAACTAACCTTTGCTAATTAGCAAAAAGCACAAGTTATAGCACGTGACATCATTAGTTTTTTGGTTATAAACCAAAGCACTGGACAAATTGAAACGTTGGCCTGATGATGGTGCTGGATGTAATCCTCAGTGTGACATGGATGTCTGCACCAAATATCATCACAATCCATCTTACAGTTGTTGAGACATTTCACTCAAAACCACAGATGTCAACCTCCTGGCAGCTCTAGAGGGAAAGATGGAGGAGTATTTAAGTTGGTAGGATTCATCACATGCACAAAATTTCACTGCATTCCATCCAATAGTTGTTAGGACATTTCAGTCCGAGCCAAAGTGGGAGACCAAACGACTGGCCGGCATCTCTAGAGCCTCATCATTCCTGAACAAAAACATCCAAACGTTATCAATCTTTAACTCATTTCAGGCACTTACACCAGTGAGGTTTGTGCCAATAAATCAAACTGCATGAGTGATGAAGCTCATAAATGAGAAAAACACCCAAATAAATTAGTAACATCAGAAAAATAATTGTTCAACAGAGACATAAACTGAGATATATGGAGTTCATGAAACCTAAACCTGCAATATGTGTGGTTTTGAAAAATGACTGAATTGGTAGAAAACATCCAAATATTACACTCTGCAGGATTTACACCGCTCCATCCGTCAGGCTCGAAGGTTCAGTAGGTAACTTCACCTTGTGGTTGACCCATGAAATAATGTTCAAGTTAAAGCTAATAGGTTTTAAAACACTTTGAAAGAGCAACATCATGCATTATCCGCTGATTGCTTTACTATTGATTAATCAGTCACAAGCAATGGAGGAAAAAAACCCTGGTAAATGCACACTGCTTTGGGTTTTTGCATGTTTTTTGGGGTTTTTTTTACAGCCCATATATCTTATATGGAAAACAGCTCTTCTCTTGAAACAGAAATTCAGTCCAAATGGCATGGTGAAATGGAAAACCTGATCACATTTAAAACTCTCTGCTCAGTGCGTGACTGTAATTTAAGCCATTTATCAGTGCTCTGCTCCTCTGTTGCCTGGTGAAATAAGTATAGGGTATGTTTTAAACCGGATGACAGAGAGGCTCTCAGACAGAACTCAGAGCGAGGCAGTGCTCTAGTTAATAGCAGTGAGTCCTGTATGTCTCTTAATATGAAATAATCACCTGCTGCTCACCACTGATTAACTCAAAAGACACAGGGTCGGATTTTTTTCTCTTTTTTTTTTTTTTTCATGCAGTCAGAGGTGCCGTTAATGCTGTGGATCAAAGTGATTTGTTGCCCTGCTGAGGCTTTGTGCGGCCACTGCAGCAGCACCACTAAACTAAACGGCATTTACACTTTGTCACCTCACTTTTAGTGGAACGTCCGGTGGAAAAGGTTTCTACTGGAAACAGCTCAGGAATAGCAGGAGGGAGAATCAGTCATGACATCGAAGTGGCATAAAGTCCATTAATGCATCATACTTCACTGACCACAAACAAACCGGAAACAGGCAGAAAATATGAAATTATGCAAACAGACCCAACTATAACTTCAATCAGGCATCTTTGGGCTCCTGCTGCATTTGAACATGGCGACACAGCTGCAGGACTCAGCCTCCAGAGCTCTTTTGCAACTTGTTTTATCTTCTTCTTCTTTTTTTTGTATTGTTTTGTTTTACAGATGGTCAGAAATAATTGCATAGCGTAGTTTTATCAGCGAATCCAGAAGTGTATCTATCCAGGAAACAGTTTGAATGCTTTATATTCTCACTTCCTTTTGATCTAACAGCACAGTACGGTGATGCACGAAATGTCAATACTAAATGACATACGCTTTGACTCTGTGTTTAAGTTTGACATTTTTTATAATTTTGATTATTGCCTTTCCTGTTGAAAATCGATACCACTCTCATATCTGTACACTTGAAGTTAGCTTAGCATAAAGAGCGAGTGGAGTTGTTTGGCCACTCTTCTCCCCAAACTCCTGCTGGTTTTACAGTTGTGTTTTAATATGGATCAAACAAACAACCTCAGCTCCCTGTGTGTATTAAGTCTCTGTGTTCCCCTCACTACTCCTCAGTTCGTCTGCTCACTTTGCCTCGTGTTTCCTGGTGCTTCTCTTACTATTCCCCAGTGTTTTTTTTGTTTAGTTTTTTTTACCGTGTTTCCTGTTCATTTTGACTTTTTGGATTTGGATTTCTTGCTGCCCCAGACTGGATTTGTTTCACCTTCAAAGTAAGAATTTTGTGTTTCCATTGTTGAATAAATCTTTGGCTTTGTTTTATGTCGACATCTGGGTTCAGAAATCCTACAACGTAACAGATATAACATGTGAATTAGTACAATTTAAAAGGTGCTGGGTGAGGGATTTCGTTTTTAAAACTCTGAACGGAGCCTGACCACCTGTTTCCCCTGCCTTTAGTCTTTCTGCTAAGCTAAGCAAACAGCTGGCTTCATACTGAGGACACAAACGTGAGCTGCCAGCATCGATGTTCTAACTTTCAACAAACTGGACTATTTCTTTAATACATGAAGCCGTGCTGTTGTACTAAAAATACATTCATTACTTTATAATAAGCTTGGTTTTGTGTACATAGCTCCACCAATACGCAATTTACGTAATTTAATTAGTTGCAGAAAACATCAGATTGGCAATTATGTCGAACAAATCAGCTATAAACTTTGTAGATGCAGAATATTGAACACACAATTTGGGGCAACACAACAAAAACAATTAACCGGCACGACCTCTGCGGAGATAATCCACATCAAACAAAGAGGAGAGGGTACTAATTTGCTAAAAGAAGGGAATGATAGATATTATGTGGTTTTTCAATTCAAGTGTGGCTAGAGGCTAACTCAGGCAATATCATTTTAATTCTCAAATTGGTAAAGTTAAAATAATTTCTCCTGTGAAAAACAATCAATAAAAAGAAAGTTTTTCTCTGCTGTGAAATAACAGAAATGGCAGCTGAGATTCTGATTACCTACAAAACTGGCCGATTGACATGAGGTCGAGACAAGAGGAAGGTCTGTGATTTCATAACACAGATCCCTTTCAGATATAACCTTCACAGAGGGTGAAGCGACACCGTTACACTAATTACCGCCTAGACGCTGTCAGTTGAGATATTCATTATGTCTTCTGCAGAGCAGGGAGGTGTGTGTGTGTGTGTGCGTGTGTGTGTGTGCATGTGTATGTGTGTGTGGCTGGGTGGGTGGGGCACAAGATAAACAGAGGTACTAAGGTGGTCGCGGCATGGGTAATGAGAAACCTAACAACTCAGGATCTGTATTACTGTCATGAAGAGAAACAAATCAAAAGGACTGCCAAGTGTCTAATGCATCTGGTCACTGGCTACAGCGGAGGTGTGCTCTGTGTAGCAAAGGCTCGAGCCGGGACATCCACCAATGACTCTATTAGCATGGAGAGGGTGACTGTGGATAATGTCACAGGCGCTGGCACTATATGAGTGTGATACTGCATATTATTTCTGTAACTTTATCAGAGAGGTCTTGTCCTATATTCCATCCTCGTACATATTTCCCCTTAATCTATCTCATAAAAAATGAGATGAGAATTAATTTGAGACGATGCGTGCGGAGATGGGCGAGGTGGACGTGTGTGGCACGACGAGGTAGAACTGGTTAAAACGAGAAGAGGATGCGGTGTCAGGGACGAGTGGAGAAAAAAAGGGAGCGAGCGATGAGAGAGAAAGTTATAAGAGGAGAAATGGATGCAGAGAGAAGTGGGTGTGAAGGAGAAAGTACCGGAGAGGAGAAGATTAGAGACGGGTTGGCTGTATGATTTGTTCCAGCTGCACTTGATCGATCTGTTCCAATAACCAGTTGTCTGTGTGCAATCAGGCATGTTTATCCACTGTGGGGCCCTTCTTACTGCTGTCTCTGCAAGGCCTTAAGAGCTGGAAATGTCCAATCTGTGCCGCTGTGTGCCTCTGCCCTTGCATGTACTCTTATTAGTTACAGCCTCCAATATATTTGCTTTGAACCATCCGCTGGCTAGCCTGTGCAGACTTCCCCCATGAGTGCATGAATCTGGACCCGTATTTACATGCGTCATGGAGAAACGACCTTAGAATCATTAATAGGCTGCGTCATGTTCGCCTCATCCTGCGAGTTCATTTAAGGGCTCTGGAGACACAGGTAGCTGTAAATGTGGCAGAATGAAATGCCTCAACACAGAAGATTTCTTTCACTGTTTTTATTGAACATAAATAGAAATATAATACGTTATATATTATATGACAAAAATATTATAAACATATCATATAAACATACAGAACATACACATATAATACCTATTGACAATACTGAAACACCACAGTAAAAACTAGCTAAACACACTCAGAGGCTACGTCCTGCCCGGGAGCATTTCCTCTTCCTGGGCTTTTCAAACTAAAGTTCCAAAGTAATTTTGTAAGGGAATTCACTGCAATATTTAATTGAGTGCAAGCAAACTGAACTTATTTTATTATTCTGATCACAAGGGGGGTTCCAACCTCACGGAGGTGCAATGTTTGGACAAGGACGACGACGACGACGACGACGACGGCTTAGAGCCGAAATGCGTTCGTTGTTTGCTCCGTATTAAATATCAAGACTGTTCAAGCGTGAGCGGCGGCATCTCCTTCCCAAGGTTCGGTATTCCCTGCAGATCTATCTGTGTCTATCTGTTTAATGAAACGCCCAAGCTGAGCGATCAATGTGGACGGAGCAGGCTGCACATCGGTGTTAGTGCATAGACGAACAGGATTACCTACTAACCATTTAGCTTGGCTTGTAACAGCGTAATCAGCGGCGTGCTGTCAGGGCAAGTGAGACAAGTAGAAAGATACCAAAGTGGAAGTGATCTCTCTCCTTACCTTTGATCTCAGAGCAGTGTTCTGGTCCCATAAAGGATCGAATGCCTGTATGCATTCATCAGGGTCTAGTCTCTGAAAAGCTAGCTCGACTTCCAGCCGTTGTGTAATGTTCGTTTCTGTCTTTGTCAAGCGGAGAGGACAGCCGACTTTCTTGGAGGTTTTTGCATAGAGGATAATCCTGGGATTTTTGACGGGTGACTTTTAATGGGTCACTTCGCCATGGACATTCAAAAATGTTCCCTTTTTGTTAGCGTTTAAAGAAGTTAGCAAAGTAAAATGCTTTCCGTTAGGAGAGGTGGGTCGGTCTGCCCCTTCCAGCTGCTTCACATGCACTCACCAAAACAGCCAACGTTAGACTGATAAATTGGTGACATCTATTCATGAGCAAGCACCACACCATCAACTGAGCCACACAAGTCTTCCAAATTAAACAAGTCCATGCCCTCTAAAGCAACACACAGAAGCATTATCAGATCTGACGCCTCTATTCACAGGACATCATCCGTCTGTGCCCTTCAACACCGATGGAAATCGCTGCTGAAAAATAGTCAGTGATAAAATCAGCAGTATTATTTGGTGTATTAAGAAAAGGAGGTATGCAGGGCAGGAAGGTGTTTATAGATGACAGGAACAGTGTTTGAAGTGAGGTCCTTCTCCTGAATTTCAGCTGAATTATCATCATCAAATGTGTCTGGCATGTCTTTAATGTGTCTGTGAGCGTTCGAGCCGACGTGCATGCCTACGTACATCACACAAAGAGGCGCGCTGCAGCACAATTTAGTGCCACTTTACCATTTTAGCAAACTCTTCTCACTTCTTTAGCTTCACGTTTTCGAGTGTGATTCACTTTTCGGCCAAGCGTTGTTTACCATTACAGCTTCCCGGTGCAGAATAAAACACAGTTTGACTTTCATGTATTGTAATTGACCTTACAGGAAGTCCCAATTGGTATTAAGTGTTTGGATTGTGGCTTTGTACTTTTCTTGCCAGCTATTGTAAACACATTACTAGAGATTTTGCCCAGGAGCCAGCTCTGCAGAAACTATTGTTTTGCTGTTGCAGAGAATCAAATGGAGATAAGAGCACTGTACATTCTGTCAGTATATGAAAGTATGTTATAAATGCAGTGTCATATTTTTAAAAATGGAATATATAAGGAGCTGGGACTCCAGATTTAAAACATGGACTTTGTTTTTAGACAGATAATATAAATGAATGTTGTTTTCTAGCTGTGACGTGCACCTCACACTATGGTCGCCATATTGCATCAAGTTTAATATCAGCTTTTTCACGTCTGCAGCGGCTTTTTTGCAGCATGCCAAAATCACTCTATTTCAAGAACTAATTAAAGCCAACTCATTCATCAGCTGCATAAACAAGCAGGTATTTCAGATTGGAGATTTATCATAATTACAACAAAGCAATGTGTCTGTTATGGGCTGATACCTCATTATTCCCTGAACATTTTTAGCTACACACATTAAGACCTGTAAAGGGCCAATGTATGTGCTGATAGACGTGGCTGATTGTCGCTGGTGCAGAGCTCAGACTCGCTGTATGGAATGAGTGATTTTCTGCACACCTGCATGTCAAGAGAATACGGCTTTTTGGGGGGAGTAATAAGAAAACAGCTGATGCAGGAGGTCTGCACTTTTACAGAAAATGAGGATCTTCAGTCATTCAGTCGCACATGTTCTGCTTTTGATTCCCCCATGGCCAGCAACACATTTCTCATGGACTGTATTTCTGTAGCAACAAACTTAATGTGATACATGGGATTTACAGCCTATTGAGGTTTCGCCGCAAACAGGTTTCTGTCGGATCAGCTCTTTTCCAACCAATAAGAATAAAGGAAACTACAATCGCACACACACGCACACACACGCACACGCACACACACACACACACACACACACACACACACACACACACACACACACGCACGCCCCGGGATTTATGTTAATCACGTTCCTTGCTTATATCATGTAACAGCATCTCTTGACTTTAAAATCCACTGTAGATTTATGGATAACAGCCCTTCTTAACCCTCCTGACCCTTCCTACATGCAGTTGGGTGCAGTCGGGGGAGGGGGTGGGGGGTGGGGCACTGAAGAGATACAGCTGGATCATTGCATTGCCCAAAGCGCTCTCCTGCATCGATCAGAGGACGGCTATAATAACCTTTCGAGAGCAATGCTCCTGGCGAGTGAGGGTGTGGAAAAACACCCGTCAGAGTCTGTCAATAGGCACCTAAATTATATGAGAGCAGCTATGAAGAGATGCACTCTGTCTAGGTCGTTTTATTGGTTTGGTTTTGTAGTGAGGGGGAGATGCATCTGTAATCTGCGCGGAGGTAAGACATCTGTGAAACAAGTTAAAGTGACTAACAAGCAAATATTGAGATGAATTAGCAAAAGCGGTAAGACAACAGAACAAACACATGGCGGGAAATTGTAAAACAACAACAAGACGCGCGAAAATGACAATGGCAATACATTCAAATACAGTTCAGATGCGGCGGCTGATTTATAAGTTCATTATGAAAGGCTGTGTTTCACATCCATCCTCGTTCGCTTCGATATGCATGAACTGTTGCTCGCCTCGTTGTGTGCTTTCAATCAGGGCTCGCTGCTCCAGCACGGAGCTCGTCAGGATGTTTGCAGATGGTGTCAAAGTGGGAAAAGAGAGCAAGAGGAACAGAGAGGGAAAAGAGAGAGAGAGAAATGTAAAACACAAAGACGATTCTGGAGGAACAAAGAGGATTTGAACCAAACACAAATGCATCAAAGCAGTACAAAAGCAAACGACGGAAGGAATGAAGAAGTCCGTGGCCTGATACAGTCCACATGATCATTTAGATAAAAATAAGCAACTTGGAAAGGCTCAGTGCTATTGTGAATCATCCAACATTAAACTAATGTCATCTTTGGGGAGATTCCAGGAAGAACCATTATTTTCTATTTAGAGGAAACTAATGGTCAACTGCCTATTTACTAATATTTACTAATGGACGCTGGCAGCACACAGAGACACAGGAGGGCGCGGAAACACATTTTCATTAGTTTCAGTTTCCCACTGGCCGACCAACCCTGTTTACAGAGCTGTTTGGCAGCTCCCAACTTCCACTAGAGGAGGAATAACCCAGGATGTTGAACGTACTGTTTTTTTTTCCCCCAGCTTCTCTGAAACTGTCCGTGGGTAGATATAAACATCACAGTGCGAAGAAGGCAACATGAACATCGTGAGGCTTGTTAGACTTCCTGATCAAAGCTCACACGAGACGCGCTGCACATGAGAAATAAGAAAAGAGAGAGAAATAAGGCAGGAAATTGCATTGCAGGGAATAAATTCCTCTTACGCCAGCAGATCCCTCTTTCTAGCTCTCCCTCCCTCTCTCTCTCTGCCTCTCTCTCCCTCTCTCTCACTCATGCAGTGTCAAAACAGCCAATTTTCTAATTAAAGCGGTTTGCCGTGTGATTAAATATGAAATGGGATTAGATGCTGCTGAGAAAAGGATGTGTTTGTGAATGCATGCCTTCACACTCACCCAGCACGCGCATGTGCTTGTGTACGCATGTGCGCTCTTTTCATCGGCAGCTGCCCTCATCCTGGAAGAAACTTTGTGTCTGTGCGTGTGTGTGTGTGTGTGTGTGTGTGTGTGTGTGTGTGTATGAGTGGTAGGGGGGTGGGAGAACTGTACCTTCTGTCTCATGTTCATAAATCCCGAGGTGGCTTGAGAAGTCCATCGACTTTGAACGTTCCCCGCTGACAGCGATGACTAATAGAAAGTAGAGTCAATGAATTGAGTTGCTACATGTGTCACGGCGTTGACGACCAGTGTCGGGCGAGTGACTTAACTATAATCAATTGTTCAATACACTGGAAAAGTAATTAAATTACTAATTAATCAGCGGCAAAAGTTACATTACTTGTTACTTTACTATCGTTGTTGCACACACACACGCACACGCACACACACACACACACACACACACACCTGCATCTTTTAAATAGAGACCGAGATACTGTCATTTACCAGGGAGTGTACAGTGAAGTATCCAAGCTCAGCTGCACAGTTCACACACACCGTCGGGCTTTAAACAAAACTAGGTGACTCCTGAGTTTGAGGCTAACGTCAGGACGCCGGCTCAGGACTCACAACTTTACAATAACTTTGTGAACGGAAAACAAGACATTGTCGTTTAACAGGTAAGAAGCCTACACTTCGGAGTTCTCTTTAAAGCCCTGAGTTCAGCTGCGCAGTTCACACACACCCTCCAGGTTTAGACAAAACGAGACGACTCCTCCTGATCGCCGCTGTAGCTGTGGCTAGCGTCAGGAAGCCAGCTAAGGACACACAACTTGCACAATAAGTTTGTCAATAACAACTTTGGAACTATCAGGAGCTGTATTTTTTCCTGTTTTGGTAGCTGGCGCACCCCAGTCTGTCGAGTGAGTGAGTTGTTATCGTTATGCGCATTGTTATGTGTATACTGTGTATACTGTGAGTGTGTACGGCGGTACTGTCAACATCAAAACTGTGTAGACCCCAGGAAGGATAGCTGCTGCGATGCAAAAGCTAATGGGCTAACTCCCAGTAAGAGAGCAGACAAACAAACCGACCTGGAAACCACTGGGATTAGTTACTGGAATGTAATTGGTTCCTAATTCCTTACACTATTCCTTCCTTGAAAAAAAGTAATCCGATTACTGTAAAGCCCAACAGTGTTGATGAATTATTCATTATTCGTTCATTTACAGACCGGATACTACACAATGGCTTTTCGCCTCACCGCGCTTCACCGACGCTTTCCTCTGCTTAATTTTGAATGAAGACTGAGCGCCGTCTGCTCCTTCATTGTGCATGTAGACGTTCTCCACTTCAGTGATACGACATTTTAACAGCATTTCAAAGACACAGAATAATGATTTGAAAAGAAGATGGAGACGATGTAGGGACCGGCTGTGTTCCGTGTCTCCTCTAAAGCACGAGTTGTGTCGTTGGCACGTGGCCTGCTGGTATGGTGGGGTCTGCTGAGGACTAATGAACACTGACAGACTGGCACCTCCAGATGGAAGTGACATCTAACAGTCCTTGCTTGATTTGCTTTTGTCTCCGGAGCTCGTCTATCTTCTCTTTCTCGCTCACAGTTTCTCCTATTCCTGCATTTTTCTTGTTAATGTCTTCTTTTTTTTTTCCTTTACATCTTAGCCCGCAAGTATCAAAATATGCCGCATGACTAGTCCAAGATTGTGAGGAACAAGCTTCGCCTGTTTGTGTATGTGTTATACAAATATTAGTGAGCATTAGAGATGCTGGTAGGCAGATTTTTTTCCTTTAATTTGGACAGAGCCAGGCTGTTTCCCCTGCCTCCAGTCTTTCTGTGCTAAGCTTCTGGCTTCAGTCTGACGCTAAACTAATAGATACCACTCTCATATCTATCTGTTATCTTCTCAGCAAGAAAGCATATAAAGAAAACATGTTTCCCCAAATGTTAAATTATTCTTTTACACTATAAATCTAAATTAATTGATTTTTGTTTTGTTTTGTTTTGTTTCTTGGCAACCAAAGCAACAGGCTGTAAACACAACATTGAAATAAATCACTCTGTGACATTGGTATGGTGAGTTGACATCCGGAATAATGAGCACCATTAGCATCCGTTTCGAGTCGTGTTCCTGCACCTATGCTCTGGATATATGAAGGTATAAGTTTATAATTCACAGTAACATTTGTATCCGTACATAGTGTATGCTAAAAAAAAAAAAATCTATATGATGAGTTTTTATCTGGAGCACACATGTTAACAATATATATTTAATTCATACATGCAAGTTCCTTAAAACAACATACATATAAAAGTTCAATATGCTTATATATGATTTTCTTTTCATTTTAATGTCTATTTTCCCATTCTGGGAAAGTGATGTCAGACCTTTTGACCTTTCTGTAGGTTATATAATATCAACATTATATTGACAGGCTTTGGGATGGATATACAATCTATGCAACATATGTCAACAACATAAGGGCTAGACATATATATCAATATATAAAAATTGTTCCACTTTCTAATAAGTTTTGTTTATCATCTTTTTAAATAGCATTTACATAGCTGAGGACAGCTGCCTGCTGCAGGTCGGAGGTTGATGAGACGCAGTGAGAATGAACTAACAGTGAATGTGCTGTAAAACTAAAAACTATGAGCTGAAAGACGCTAAAACCCCCGATGGCGCAGAGTTGGGTGATAATAATCAGTCACAACAAGCGACTCCTTTCCTCAATAATCGCAGCTCTAAGGTTGATTGTCTTTTTTTCATTTGTATTTATTGAGGATGACAACGAATGTAACAGACGGACTGACATCATCCCACTTATTGGTAACTGAAATATCTGCAAGAAATCCAATCCAAACTTCTGTTGCTTTGAGGCAACAATACAAAACCTGAGCTACAAGGCTCACAGAGGAGGAATGTGTTGGGGAATATAAAGTAGTGTGGGGTATTTGTATAGTATGTCTTCCTCATGACTTTAGCCACTATTAGCTATTAATCCTACAATTTTGCTTCAAGCTTTACGCCTCGATATTCATCTCCACTTATTTAGGTTACAGCATTTTCCCTGTGCTCCTCCCTGCCGTTCTTCCTCCTTTCATTCCTCTATTTTTCTCCCCCTCTGAAAAAAGTACTTTTATTCCCCTCCAGTGTCATTACTGCACTCCCCACTCTAGGGACTGCATATTAGACCTCGCCTCCCGATCGATCTCAGATAAACACATTATGTTCCATCTCGAGCACAAAATGCAATTCTGATCCCACCATAATGACATGGTACACAGGGACAAAGCAAAATAACCACAGCTAACAAACAAACCACGCTTCTGTTAAATCCTAAAGGTCTAGCCATTCAGGTCACAGTTGTTAACATAGCTGGTGTTTTGCTCGCTCAACCAGAACACACAGAAATAAAGATGCTCATGTCGACGCCAGTCCTAGATTCAAATATTTAACTTCTTTTTTTCCCCCCCACTTCTGAGGTGATGCGATGTAGAAGGTGCTTCATGTTAATTACCAAGCATGTGGCTTTAAAGGTTGGCCAAGAAGAGGGAGACCTCCATCCTCAAAGCCAGCTGGAACTTTGGAGTCAGATCAAACGCTTACTGGTTGCAGACGGTGGAAACATGGCCTCAGCTTGCCAGCATTAAGTCATTCCCAAATACATATAAACATGCAATATTTTGCACGTGTGTGTATGATTTGCATGCATGTTTGTGTACTCTCTCAGCCGAATATGATCATTTGACGGCTCAGTGAATATCCCAGACTGATCTTTTGAGATATAAAATTCACTTTCATCAGAGAAAGAGTGTTGTGCTCACAACGTGGGAGATGTGTGTGTTTGTGTGTGTGTGTGTGTGTGTGTGTGTGTGTACAAGTAGTGTTATATCCCCAAATCATGTCTGTGTGTTTGCAGAGGAGTGTGCATGTTGTTTTTGGTGGGGTTTGTGGGCTGAAGGGCTGCAGCCATGTTTCCATAGTCTGCACCCAGAGTGTTTGATCTGGAGCCAAGGTTTGTGGGTTTCACTGTTGGCCGTGAGGATGAAGGTCTGTGTGTCCCCAGACGCCTGTAATTCATGGACTTACACACACTAAACAGAATAAACAGGGAAAACAGTTTGTTGATTCAAGACTTTCAAAATTCAGCTTTTGATTAGATTAAAAATAAAACTGATAATGAGTGAATTAGAACAATAGACATTATGTTCTTCGTGTCTGTCTCCTCGGTTGACAGCACGGCCCTTTGCTAACATGTATAATCTATAGATAGTTGTGAGCAGAGCTTAATGATTGACCTTGATCCTTGCTTGGAGGTCCCATCAGGCACTAGTTCAGTGGCTTAGCCCCCCCACCCCACCCCACCCCACCCCATCACAGCTGCTGTCTCATAGACTTCAACTGTAGCCCTTCACTCTACGAACATATTTGAGTGGTTGGTGCAGGAAGATAACAGTCATGTCAGAGACTGAGAATGAATCATGCAGGATCAGCAGCAGATTTATCTGAAGACGTTTGGAATGAAATCCGAAGTCATCAGAACCCCATGACAATCAATATTTCTTGCTCTTGCTGAAGGAGCTAAAACAGAGACAGAAAAAGAGATATGGGGTGTTTGTGGCATTGAGGGGATTTAGAAAGACACAGAGACGGTGAAATCTGAGGCGGGTTTAGACAGAAACAAGAATTCTGCAAAGCTACTGACTTCTGTGAGTCTCACTTTTTCCCCTCCCTCTCCCCCTCCAGTGTATGGATCTGTACATGATGATGAAGATGAAGCAGATTCAAGTACAGAGTATCCATCTGTTTACACCACGGGCATCGCAGCATCACAAAGAATAAGGATAAGGATAAGGCAGAAGATATTCTATATTTTTTGCTGCTAAGTTGGTCCTAGCACTTCCTGTGTTGACACGGCCTCATGTAACCTCCAAAAACAATAACAAAAATGAACAGGGGCACTGTAATTTAGTCCCACGTATTCACTAATGAGTATTAATCCACAGCAGAAAATAGTCCCCAACAAATGCACTATTTACTCCTGAGAAACTTACAAAATAAAAACACTATGACACTGTAGATATATTGCTGGGTGAAGCTGAGTGTGTCGGTCTTATGCAGGTTTATGATGGCACGGCCTGATTCCCACTCCAGGGCCTAGTGATAGGTCAAAGCATTATTTAACATGAATACGGGGCTCCCATAGAAATGCTCGCCAATTGTATTGCACAGTTAAGTGTGTATTATTATTTGTGACCTGTTCTATATCTTCAGTGGGAACAAAATTTTAAAGGCTGGGTCCCACAGCAAAATAGCCACTGGTGTATTTGCTCTCGATGATGCAACACAACTATTTACTCAAGTGCTTGTGCTTGAATATAACTGTGAGGTACTTTTACTTGAGTTTGCTGATTAATATTAAAACATACAAAACATACAATACACTGTCATAGATTAGAATATTCTATAGTATATAAAGTCATTAAATTAAGCTCTACCTCCACAAGCTACATCATTAAAATGTTCCTTACACAATGATGTAAAGTAACATAAAAATAATTATATAAAATCCCTTTTTCTGCATAATGAGCGCTTTTACTTTTGATATTTAAAGTAGATTTAGTGATAATATATCCATGCTTTTATGCTAGATTTTAAATGTGTAAAATTAGTATTTTTCCATGGTTTAATTGCTACTTTTTTTAATTTCAGTAATAGATTCTTCTACCATTGCCAACACATAATTGCTAGCTGGACTCTTCACAGCAGTAACATGGCTTGTTTACCACCAGCTGCTTCAAAGCAACCACAAGGTGACCCTGCTGAGATGGCTCTTTGCCTCCCATTCCCATCTTCAGGGACTTGATGGTAATAATGCCACAGAGCAGGCTTAATGTAAAGACTAAAGCCGCAGAAAGAAAGATGGTGTTCCCTCGCAATTTCCAGCTGCTCTTATTTGTTGCGGATTGAACCAAGGCCAGCTGTGAGAGAGAGGAGGTAATTGAAGCACCTGTGGTGGATTGAAGACCTCTTGTTTCACTTCCATCATCCTCTCTCTCTCCCCCTCTTTCTGCTCTCTCTCTCTATATATTCTATTTTCTCCCCACAGTGGTTATTTCTGTCTCCCTCTCCTGCAACAATCCCCATCTCATGAGCTGAAATGATATGTAACCTCCTGTACAGCAGAGCATAAGTAAATAGAAAGTCAGTCCCAATGTGGAGAAATGCTACAGCATGTGGCGGACAATTTTTTATTTTTTATTTATTTGCCGCTGTCGTGGGGAGGAGGGGAATAGGAAATGTTTGAGATCACATCCTCAGCCTTTTTACTGACTGGATTTAATCTCATCGTTCAAAACTTTGCTTTCTGCTCCGCTGTCTGTGTGTCATACAGTGGGAAAGAAAAGTGTGAGTAGCTGCGAGAGGCTTAAGTGACTGACACAGGGAGAGTGCTGCAGAGTGCTAACACTTTGAGGGTGATATTGAGAATGTGGGAGTATGAAAGCTAGATTAAAGGCGACGGGAGTATTACACAAGGAACTGACAGAGGAAGAAAGAGGAGAAATAATTAGGCCAAGTCTCTTTTTATATTTGCCTTTTTCTGTGCTCTCACTCGTGTGTGTGTGCTTGAGCATATACAGTATGTATTTGAGTGCGTGAGTCTGCATCTGTGGGCCCTTGTTTACGCGTTAATGTGCCTGTATGCCCATGCATGCCTAAGTGAGCCTACATATGAGTGATGATGAATGCAATCTACATTTGCAGAGCAACATCTTTTAAAATATGATATTCCAGAAGATAAATGTGATATTCTCTTCCTCCGCATGAATCCTTCCAGGAAAGGAACATTAAAATATGGATTAAGGCTTTAAAGAGAATATAAAGACATATTAGGCTCTATGGTCCGCACACAAAAAAGGAAAGAAGCTAATGCAGATTATTGCTGCATGCATTGGAAAATAAGAGTTTAATTGCATTTCATAAGCATGTGGTATATTTTAGTCCCTTTTATACATGCATAATTCGTATTCAGTCCAGAAGTTAGAGAAATAAATGATTAGGTCTATGCGTCATCTCTGCCAGACAGCACCCATCTGTGCTTCCATGGCTAACATTACATTAGTGAGAATGTGTTAGTATAGGCTGGCGTGTCTGTATTTGTGCAAGGGGGAAAGAGAAAGAGCAAAAGAAAAGGGAAAAATCGAGAGGGAACACGCTGCCAGTGAGCATGCACAGCTTGAGTATATTTTTACAGGCTTCCCTTAACGGCAAAGATCGTCTGGAATGCTGCTGGGTGTAAGACGTGTCATTAAAAGTTTCACAGGCACACTGGATAGCTGTCAGAGCCTATGCCAATTAGTGCCACTTTAGGTGTCAGTCTGGTAGGCAGGAGAGACGAAAGGCGAGGAGGCTGAGAGGAGCACCAGGAGAACCCTGCTGACTGAGCCTCCTTGCTCAGCTGAGCATCCTACAAAGCATCGGCTTGGCTTGATACAAATAGGAGCGGAAGCCTTTGTTTCATCCACATGACAAATTTCATTTTCAGTCATATGCACTTTATCTAAACATCTGAGAGAGAGAGAGAACACCCTATTATGTCTATGCTAAACGAATCCTCTCTCTCCTCTGGATGTTCCATCTGCACTCAGTTTAATTGAAATTGGGGCAAAAAGCAGCAACAACAACATCCAAGAGTCAAGAAGGACACACAGACAAGTGCTGTCCTTTTGATCTATTGGCCCATATTAGCTTTGACATCATTTTTCAATTTTCTTTGTATATTAAGAGTACCCTGTGGAGCTTTTGACCTCTAGTCGTGCTGTAGAGCAGAGTTTTGATGAGCTGGAGCCTTTATTTTCTGTACTTTGCTATTGTGTGTACATCACAAGCATGGGGGCGACTGAAGACCCATTTCTACAGAAAGTGAGTTAGTAAGTTATTGGTGGTAATGTGCCGTTAAAGGTAGCAAGACACCAATAAAAGAGGAGAGGAAGAATAAACAATGTAGGTTTTAAAATATTCAGGAAAGCGCTTTAGAAATGATTTTCTGTACTTTAGAGGACTCAAAATGTATTTCACGGAAAACAAAAGTGACCAAACTTTCTTGGTTTACAATAAAAACTCCACATGGTAGCTCTAAGCTAGTCATGATCTCTTAAGAGAACAGATGAGTTCGGGATTTTTCTTTTATCTGGTTTTACTTTTTCCTTGTAAAGCACTTTGTAACTTTGAGTGACAGATGGGTAAACGTATCCGCCAACCGGCATGCACCGAAGTCTCTGCTCCACACATGCTCCAACTCTTCACCAATTTTTGGATTAGCCAGGAGCTCAGGCACTGCCAAGGTGGCAACAGCAGAGCAGCTCACTCTGGCCTTCAAAACTGTTCTTCAGAAATCTGTCGGTGACGTCACAGAGGCTACGTCCATCTTTATTTACAGCCTATGGTAATACCTCACTTTTACTATGAACCTTACACTGAGTTACCGGTATGTACCTACCAAACAAAATGTGTCTATAAAATCAAATACCAAGCCATTCATCCACAAACCAATGCTCCAGCCTTTTATTCAGAACAATACTAAACAAAGCACTGAGCAAGACATGGCACAGTCCTCATTAATAACATATCTTCATCACTTCACCACTCAGCCACACTGACATAAACACTTATTTTCAAACAAAGGGCAGCATTGTTTAGTGAAGCTTTCCAATTTCTGCCCCTGAAAAAAGCTAATTTTGGTACAGTTCTATGTAATGCAGTAAAAGAGTATCAGAACAAACTGTATTTTATACTTTGTGCACACTGTACAGGGGTGAGGTACTACCTGGGTTATAGAATCTTGACGGGGGCAAATATTTGTGAACAGAACCAGCCGGAGGGAAATCTAGAGTCAAGGCCCAGTATTGACACTGGTGTATATCCTGTTGCGAAACCCAACTGTGTACTGACATCCATTATGTATACCTCACCTATTCATATACAGGGTCATGGAGGTGGGAAGGGGAAAACAGAATGTATCTAACCGTGCCTTAGGCAAACGGCAAGGAAACGCCACAGTCTGTTCCCTGGAATGCTTGCTAAATTTTTGGAAATTATGGCTGAAACTATTTTGTTGCTTGATTTGTTTTTGTTTTTTTGTTTTTTAAATGGCACAATATTGTGTCACTGAAACACTGTAAAGAGAAGTGTAGGTGTTGTAATAAGCAACAGTATTCATACACTGTCCATCAAATTTATGTTCATAGTAAAAATATATTCATGTTAATCATGTATGTGCATTTTTAACAACTCTAGCAGCGTGGCTCTAGGGATGGAAATATCAGTCTGTCTGTTATATATATATATATATATATATATATATATAATATCTTAGCATCTGTTCACTGCTTGCCTTTCAATAGGATTTTTTTTCTGGACATTAGGTTTGAAATAATGGGGGTCATCTTATATTAAAGGACTAATATGTATATTTAAATGGAGTATTAGCGTAACACAGTCTTCTACAGAGAGTGATGCATTATGGGGTATTCTGTAGCTTTAATGTTCCTAAGCCAGCGGGTGTTTTCAAGTCAGTTTATACTGCGTCTTTCAGAGTAGGTCAGCCCTAAAACTCTTTTGCCAAGTTGCCTGACGTCTTCACTGCAGAAAAGGAACCAGGAGAAGAAGAAAAAAGTGTCACCAGCAAAGATTTATGGCTGTCACAGAAAAATCTTAAAAATGCTAACTGTCAGAGGAAATGATTCTGACCGCATCCGAGAGCAGGCAGGAGGAGAATAGAAGAGTTTGAGTGTGTGATTGGCAGGCGAAATGCACGAAATGTGGGTTTTATGTATTACCATATTTCATGTTACACTTATACGAGAGAAAAAGGCTTCAGGGATGAGAACCTCTCCAGGGATTTATGGTATCTCAGGACGAAAGCAAAAGCGTTTCCAAGCGTCAGAAAGTCAAAAACATTTGGTAGAATAGGGTTTGATCCTAATTAGCAAATTTTAGCGTGCAGATATGCTATGGTGAACATGGTGAAAATTCTTCCTGCTTTCTGTCAGCATGTTAGCATTGTAATTTTCGTTGTACATTAGATTCTTTATACATTACAATTGGGGCCATGTTAGCATGTTGGCATTTAGCTCAAAGCACTGTTGTGTCTAATTAATGGCATAGCTGCAAACTCTTATCTTTTTTTGTGTGTGCGTGTGTGTGTGTGCGTGCGTGTGTCGGTGTTCCTTATGTTGTGGGGACCTAAATCCTGTTTACACAGTCACATTATGAGCAAGTCCCCATGAGTGTGAATCATTACATTTTAAGGTGAAGGTCAGATCAAGGGTATGATTAAGGTTTGAGTGAGTCTCCAAGAAATGAATGTAAGTCACGACACGGCGTGTTTGTGTTTGTGCTTGTATGATTTGACCCATATTCTCAGAACAGAAAACTTTGCATGTGTTGTTCTCTGTATCTACGGTGTTAATAATTTGGGTGCAGTTTCAGAGAAATGTTTGAGAAAAAAAAAGAAATTCACTGGAACTCACAAAGAACCTGCAAAGAACAGATGCCATCACACAGCAGTATCAATTACACACACACAGGTTTCTTCCAGGGTATCAATGGAGAAATGGTCTCCAACTGATGAAAGGTTGCAAAACCAAAACACTACTGGAATCAATTGAACATTGTCTTGGTTCCAATTATGCTGAGCCTTCAGAAGGTGCCACATAGATTTGTCCACAGGCTGTGTTAGTTAATTTGTAAGATACAGTTTGGGATATGATAAGAGAGAAAGTGAAACTGCGAGTGGTCTCATTAATTACAACGCTTTCCAGCCGTCATCTTCCCTCAGAAAAGTTTCGCTCTTCAATATGCTGCGAGAGGATAAAGCAAAATCAAAATCCAGGGTGCCCTTCTGTTGCTTGTGCAGTTTTGTAGTTCTTGTCTTCACAAATTGTCTCATCTGTATCTCTCAAACATGCTCATTTGTAAGGTGGGTTTTCATCCATTTTTCTTCAGTATAACACTTTTTTTGTTTTGACTTCACAGGCAAGCCAGAGACATTTACTTTGAAAATATAAATTGATGTCAAAATAACAAATGAGCTGTCAGGTGTTAGCCATGCTAGAGGCGTGGCTTTACTGCAGATTGGTCTACCACTTTAGTCCAGACTTAAATAACTCCAGAACTATATGATGCATTGGCATGAAATTCATGAGAATAAATCCGATTGATTTTGGTGATTTTTTCCCTCCTTTAGCGCCACCATGAGGTTCACATTTATGGGTGTTCGTGAAATGGATTGGTATGAAATTCTGGTGATCCCTGACTTTTCCTCTAGCGCCACCGTCAGGATCACATTTCTTGTTTTGAGTAAAATATCCCAACTACTACAGATTGCCATGATTTTTTTTTTTTCTTACAGACAATCATGTTTCCATCAGGATGTAATGAATTGCAATAACTTTATTCCCTTTGACTTACACACTAGCATATCATTGTGAGCATGTTAGCATGCTGACATTAGCTTTTAACTCATAAGCACCACTGTACAAAATTACAGCCTCACCCAGCTGCTAGCATTGCTCCTGCAGCTACTCAGAGCTTATTCATAAAAAAAGGGAAGGTTTTAACTAAATTATGTTCAAAATGCCTGAGCAAAATCATCTCACTCAATATTTTTTATTTTCACCTGGACACAGCAGTAGCCCTGCTGCTGTGCAGCAAATTGTAGCATGTGAGCAGATATATTGATTTCAAATTTCAATAAATGTGAGAACCTACAGTTAAAAGATCATATTTTACAGCTCATTTGAAACGTGTGATTTGTGTGTGATACATACGCATTGAGCATCAATGCTGGAACTACCTCTGAAGTTAAATCCTATATCTGGATATGTCCAAACATGCTGCCATTTTTAGATGTTTTCTTTCTATTTCAATAAAGCAATTACTTTATGTCAGCACAGTCCGTATACAAATACAATTCTCATAGTTTGCTTGGCAAACGTCCTATTTAATTTGCAGAGGAGGAGGGAGCGAGAAAAAGAGCATTCAGCAAAGTGGGAATTGGAGTGTTTTCATGCAGTGGAAGAGAAAAAGTCGCCCTGCTTAATCCAAATTTGCCATGTGCATATAATGATTATGGATTTCTTTTTATGATACTGATTAGTTTTATATTTGAATGTCATTTGGTTGCTTAGTCAACTAGCAGTTAAACTAGACTGGCGTGTTCATCAAAAAGAACATCAGCTCCTGGGTTTATCTTCCTCCAGCTGGTAGTTCCAGAGACAAATTGACTGCTGATTTCCTAACTTTTTGCAGAGTGGCAAAAACACCCAGACACACCAAGAGTTTCTCTGACCTTTCAAACTCACAGTAATGATAACGCTAAACTGGATCCTGTTCAATAGCACCGGGGTGACCACCTCCGAGACACACTGATCAGAAGTCAGCACGGTGCCCACCGGCCATTGTGTGCTAAGGTTACTGGGACAACCCTGGGCCTCTATTTAAAAACTAAATGACAATGAATTATACATAATTGCAAGTTCATTACCATAAATATTGCTGAAAGTAATTATCTCCAGGCTGCTCAAGATGGAATTTAGTTATTTAAAAATGTTCTTCTGTCAATTGCCTTGTTCATTATTTGTCAACGTGAAAATTACTAGGGTGTAAACATGAAATGGAAATTGACAACATCCTTCATCCGACCATAATGAAGTAACTTCTTATATTTATCTTCATAATTCTGATTTCGGTGCACAGGCTGTGATGTATTCCCTGTGAATGCTCTCAGAGAAGTCTCGCTGTTGGAGGGAAGGGAGGCAGAAAACTGTTATTTGGATACTGTGGCACCTTATTTGGATTTAGAGGCAAGAAAGTTCAAGTTCCGCTTCTTTTCAGACAGAATTCTTTCAAAATGTACAATGCCATGTTCATAATATAGCACAACATCACACTACTACTACTAGCCAACTAGCGAACATGATGTATCTGGATTAAAGTATGTAGTCGTGTAGTGTCGGACTAAATCTTTGCCGGGAGCGGCGACTAACCACCTCCGGGCTCTATTACAAACATGAGAGTGATATCGATCTTCTCATCAAATTCTCTGCAAGAAAGTGGTTGATATCTCCCTACATGCATTTTATCCACTCATTTCATTTTAACCTTTGTTTGTACAGGTGGTCCAGTGAGAGCAGTTCCCTCTCTTTTACATGGGCGAACTGCATAACTAGTTAAGCGAAGGGAAAAATCCAACAGCTAGACAAACATAAAACTTACAAGACTGCAAATAAATGATAAGAATAAAATTGAATAAAAGATTTTAAAAAAGAGCATTAAACAGCATGAATAAAATCTTAACAATTGGATTTAAAGACATCAGTAGAAGTTGGTGGAAGTGAAACCGTTTAAAAAGGTGGTGAGTAAAAAGAAGAGCCAGTATCTTGAGACTGTATTGCAACACGCAGACATACTGACACCAGAGACATATAAACCAATTGTTTCAAAGCTAGTTCACAGTGTTATTGAGGGAGTTTGCTGAGGGCTATGATAGCAGAGGGTACCATACACCTGCTGTTACACATCAAGGATATCTACAGATGGAGGGGAGGATGATAAAAACAGGTTGAAGGGGCATTCAGGGTCAAACTTTACATGTTTTTGTAACATTGACATTCAGAGAGGGATCCTTCCTCTTTTTTTTTCCACAATACAAACTGTGAATCACTGCACAGCCCGTGGAAAATATCATCATCACTTTAGTTCATCTTTCCTGGCTTTTTTCTCGATGTGGGTTGCAGATGTTGCCGAGATGGAGGGAGACTCTGAAATCTATCATGTTCTTAGACGTAGCTTGCGCCATCTATTGTCTGATGAATAAAATTAATGTAGTTGATTCGCTGTGACGGAATGAAATGCGCACCAGGGGGAGGGATTAAGATGATCCCCATCAACAAGAAAATGTAATGATCACAGGCATGGAAATCAAATACAGAGCAGAAATCCCCTTTTCCCTCAGGCAAATCTCACACACACACACACACACACACACACACACACACCACAAACTAACAGCTTATTGCTTACAACTATTATGGACCACAACGCACCTGAAGCTAGATTTGCTGTACTCTTAAGAAGAGCAGCGGCCAGTCAAAAGTGGCCATTTTGCTGCTGCCTGCTAGTCGTCTTTGCACTCTCAGCTCATCCTCCCCCAGACACAGTAGCCTTAATAACTTCTTAGATGCTATGTAACAGCACCTCCCATGAGAAATGGCTGCCAGTTCGGCTCGTATGTGCGGGGGAGAGGGGAAAGGCCAGAGAATGTGTTCACAGCAGAGATGCACTCTCAAGTGAAGCAGAGAAATACTTTCTTTTTTTCACAGAGAATTTGAAATTATATTGAAATTATCTGCAGAATGAATTCATATCTTGCATCTATCCACCTGCCAGTATGCACCTAACTCAAGGTATCCCATTCAATGTAACATCGATGACACTTAGTCAATGTTATTGTAAGCCATTCCCATTTTTTAGATACACATTGATCATAATGACACAGAGATGCCACACGCCAACTAATGCACCCACTTCACCAGCACTTCTGAAAAGAAGTGCAGCTTCACACCCCCCTGCAACCTCTCAATAATGGACCAGGGCCCCTTAAGTGATCTTTAATGGAAGCTCTTAGGGGAGAAGGCACTCATTCATATTCCATATTTCGTCCTCCAATACCACCACTGCTGCAAATGGGTCAAAGAAAATGCCATTGCACAGAGGCTTTTGACTCTCCAGGGAATTGCCATGGCCAGAGGGGATGAGGCTTCTGGTAATCCAGATTATATTGGGATTTTTTTTTCTCTCCCCCCCCTTTTCCTAATCTGTATTAATCCAAAACAAGCAGTGTGTGGCGTAAGAACATGCCAGGGCATATGTGATAGTGTTGACAAATATGCCAAGGCAGGCTGAGAAAATCTGAATAGTTTGACATTTGGAAATATGTTTCAATCGTACCTCATGTTCATTCATGGGCAGTTGCTCTGCCAACTTGAATCCATTCATCTGGGTGAGTCAAAAAGCACTCTACAATTTGTGTATTATGCAAATGCTTTCCTTGCAACCTCAACTGTAATTTCTGAAATTAATCACCACTGTTAGGGTGTAGTTAAAAGGAACGCATTGAGAATTATGACATGCTAAAAAATGAAGGATGAGAAGGAGGGGTGGGTGGGGGCCTTGCTAATTAGCCACCTGCAAACAAGCACACTGATCATCCTGCTATCATTCACACAATGTTGTGACTTGTTTTCTCCATTAACCAGCGAGCAGAACACAGCTCAAACCCTAATGCTTGATAATAGACAAAACCGCAGTGGCTGTTAGGCCAACACGAGCGCCGTCGCCAATGTCACTGGAATACAAAATATCAGAACGGGAGACAGAAAGTACATCAAATATTGATGCGCTTTACAACAACATCTGCTGTGCGCCGTTTATGAAATATTCAGGGATACACACAGAGAGAGAGGGGAGATACACGGCGGTTTGTCATGGTCTGGGTGCTCCATATTTTACAGTATATGTGCTGAGCTGTGGAACAGAGCATGAACACAGAGCTACTGGAGTCGGGGGTTGGGGGGGGGGGATAAGACGAGGGAGGGAAGAACAACGTGGAAAATCCTCTTATGACACACTAAACGCCTGGTGTAAGGGTAGAGCTGCGGAAACATCAACAGTAAACTCTCAGAGGTAATTTGGGGCCAAAAGTGTTGGCAATTTTATCTGCACTTTTATGTGGACTCTGTTAATGACAGTGCCATTACAGTAAAGCCAGCCCACTGAAGGAGAAAAAAAAACTGTTGTTGTTACATTGGGGAGAATGGTGCCGCAAGAGAAAAGAAAAAAAAGGAGGATCATGGGAAAGCATATTATGATCTTCCAGTAAAAGCTTTTCTCACTCAGCCCCACCAACAATTCTTCTATCTATCTATCTATCTATCTATCTATATATCTATCTATCTATCTATATATCTATCCTTCTCCACCCTCTCATTCTCTCTTCCTGTGTCTCCTCTCTCCCCCTCTGACTGAGTTCTTAGACCCACTAATTCAAAGACCAAGCAGCACCTCATAACTGCAATCAGTCGGGTTTAACCAAACTCCCCTCGCCTGTCGACACATCCCGAGTTCAAAGAAGACAAAAGGAAGAGTGGCTGTGGGAAGAGTCGGCTCCCCTCCCCTTCAACGCCGATAAATCTTTTAATCATGACACTGACGTTAACTATCCCCCCCCCCACCCTTTTCTATTTCCCTTGATATGCCAGTATCTTCTATTCTCCTTCCTTCTCTCTTCTCTTGAATTTAACCCCCCCCCCCACACACACACGTCTCTGCTTCCCTCTCTTCACAGTCGTCTCCACCAAATAGCCGATCCCTCTCCCCCTCCATTCGACAGACCCACCCCCTACCATCGTTGTCAGCCTACTGTAGAGCCTTAATGAGTACACTGGCAAGGCCTGTAAATTATTCAATAACTGGGAGAAGAATCTGATTTTTTTTTCCCTCCTCCCCCTTGTTATTCCAAAAATAGACTTTTTTATGTTGGGAGTGAATCATTCACAGCTAATAGAGATTGAGACGCTCATTCTTCCGACCTGATGGAGCGGTGAGTGCCGGATCTGACACCAAATTGTGAAATATTGGGATAATTACATTAGCTGTCGTCGACATGGCTATGCAGTATATTAACGTTGTGGTTGTTAAAATGTGTTTTGGCTTTACAAAAATAAACCCAGCTATTAATAAAACATAATTTTTGATACACAATAGGCAAAGACTACATCCCCCAACATCTTTATAACCAGCGGAAAATTTACTGATTGTAATGTGACATAAAAAGCTACTTATGTCACTATTATTGTGGCTAAAAAGAAATCAATTAAAACAGACAAACTATCGACATGTTTTTAGTTTGCAAAGCTCTTGTATTGAGCTTTAAACTTATCTAAGGTAAGGTATGTAGAGAAGGAGTGAGTGATTTCAGACACCGCCATAGACTGACCTGCCAGGATGTCACGGTCAAATGAAAAATACTGTTGTGTTGCATCATGGGAAAGATGGGAAAACAGGGTTTCTGGAGCTTGACTCATGCTGGGAACATCAGGATATCTTGTCTTCTGTTGCATCAGTTTGACTAGACCATAGAGTATGCTGTGAGACCACTTTCCCCTTCACTTGAATAGGAAAGTGGACCTCACTGCATATATTGTCAAAATCCGTCTCTTGCAAGTTCACCAGCTTCATGGAAATGAGATAGTGAATTGCTGCAGTAGCCCTTTAAGAGAATCTGTGTTTCAGCACACACGCGCATTCAGATGTTGATCACAGATATACATGAGTATGCTTTTATCCTCACGGCTAAACATGTGATTCAGCAACTAAACCCAATGCCTGGTAAATAACACCGTCACAGTGTTTAGAAAAATTGCTTAACTAAGCTGATATTTGTCTGTAATATTGACTTTGTGAGATGTAGTGAAAAAAAAAAGTTTTTTCTAGAGTTTGCATGCTTCTATAGGCCTAGATAATTGGTTACAAGTCCTGTTATAAGCTTTGTAATATAAGCTGCGTTAAAGCTATTTATTGCAAGTAATCAATAAAATCCTCTTTAGTGAGAGGGAGAGTGGGAGATATCTGATCCCTTCATTTAGTTATAGATAAAAGCCTTGCTGCTGCGAAAGTTGTGGTCTAAGAAAGTTGGTCTAAAAAAAACACGGGACACGGGACAGAGTAAACACGTGAATAGCTTTTCTCTGCTCTACTTCACAGGTTCTGTTTATAAAACTGTATAAAAAGTTAATCATGTTTGGAATTTAATTACACCTACAGAAGTAAACAGGTGGCATTGATTTATGCCTCACTGCACAGGTAAATAACCCTCTCCCTCATTTTAAAAGCTTGGTTAAGGGCTTCACAATAAAGTGTAGGAGTATAGCGCACCTGAACCATAACACTATAACAGTTTTCAGACTACTACACACAGTATACATTACATGCGAATATCATGTACAGTAAAAACACAGTTCTGGATGTGTGTTGTAATCCCATGTATTTAACAAAGACAGTGAATTGCATTTACATGTAAGGAAGACTGCAGCAGCTGTCCTACGTAGGTAATAGGGCTGAGACTCGAAGGCGCCAATCCTCAACTGTGTAGCACAAGTACACCAGTCAAGGTCAGCAGTCAAATGCACCCGCACTTTGGCCACAGATAACTGGCCTCTGCGGAGAGTTCCTGTCTCATTTTTATTTGAAAAGTCACATAACAAAAGGTTCAATTTCCAGACCTCTCGGCAGCTCAGTTCAGCTGATTGGGATTCAACAATAGTCATATGTTCCGCTCTATTTATATCTATGCTTATCTGTCTCACTATTCTTCTCCTGCAATACTGTTATCATTTTATTCTCTACACAATTTGATGGACAAAAGAACAAAAGGTTTATAATTGTAAAACAATTAAATATATTGTCTTTTTTGATGATGATTATTTCTCAGTAATACTGCATTGACCTTTGTTAAATTTAATCAAGGTTTATATTGGTTAGACTTTTAGATGAGGTGGTCGTCTAAACTCAATTACTGCATTTTAAACCACAGTTATATGGATGTCAGTCCTGGCAGATTTCGCGACACTCGCGGTTACAATAGTAATAGCAAGTGTGGTGTAATACTACTCTCACTGAGCAGCTATTTTGTTAGAAATACAGTGTAAGAGCTGTTTCCAATGTAGCCATACAAGCTCCCTGTGTTTTAATAAAGAAGGGAGGATATCACTGACCTTTTCCCCACCATGCCAGGAGAAACCAGCATGTGATCCGCTGCACACGGCACAAGCAGTTTTTACACACAACAACAGGCAGCACAGCAACATGAGTTGTTGCCTCGCTGAGGAGTTGGAGTGTCGCCTGTGACTGCTCATTTTACAGCTCGCTGTGTCTGCATTTTTTCTTGTTCCATTTCTTGCAGCGACATTTTAAGAAAATGACGATGTTATTAAGTTGATGTGTTTTTGATCATTGTGACAAATACATCTCAAACAGCGGTAGGAGATGTTTGCATCAGCGGTGCTTTAACACAGCCTGTGACATGGCAGTAGGGGAGTGAACAGTTAACAGTGAGGCTGACAATCAATGAGATACAATTACAAACACTGACACTGGATTACAGTCATGCATTGTTTCCTGTGCATCCCTTGAGTGTGTGTGTGTGTGTGTGTGTGTGTGTGTGTGTGTGTGTGTGTGTGTGTGTGTGTGTGTGTGTGTGTGCCAAGGCAATTTGAATCCATGGGCGGGAATGGAAAAAAAAAAAAACTATTATATAGGAAGGTAATTACTGAATGTAATGGCTGATGGAGACACAATGCTGACCATACATGCACACAGTATTAAAAAAATAGGGTTCCATTTCATGAAAATCTTACGGATTATAACTTTGAGCTTGACTGTAATTGTCTTCCGTGAGAAATCTTGTGGACGGCTCCAGTTATATGAAACAAATCACCTCTCTGCCGTGAAAAGAAACCGGCTTCCCAGAAACCAGGGCGCTAAAGATCACCAAGGGAATTGACATTTGAATGGGCTCAGCATTATCATCTCAACCATCCACCAGCCATTGCACACGTGTACACACACAGGTACACACAGGTACACACACGCACAGACACAACCCCCCCGAACCAAACACTCCATCATATGAGGTGTCAGAAGAGGATCAAGAGATGATGAAACAGCTTCATGTGCTGTTTAAGAAACCGTGCTTTTGATCAGACCCCCCCCCCTACCCCCCCACCCCCACACCTCCTCTTTCTCTCCTGCTGCTTCTCTTTTATTTCCTCGCTGGTGTGGGGAGGAAATGTGCCTCCCTGAAAATGAAACAGAACAAACAAATGAGATTGGGTGTGTTGACCTTACTTTGTAATCCCCCCCATGAAATATGACTTGTGATGTAGGTGTGGTGTTAAAGTAGATGCTCTCCACGCACACAGAGAAGTCTGTCTCCAAGTGAGTTTGGTGTGAGGAAAAAAAAAGAAAAGAAAAAAAGCGTGTTTTGTTGCAGGAGAGGTAAGAAAGAAATTCATAATTCATGATTCTGGGATAAAATGTATGACCTGATTAATTAGTGGATATGGTGAGAGCTCAGAGGGGAGGAGATTGGAACAGAGAAATATGGGAACATGATAACAAAGAAGATGGATGGTCCTTGGATGTGTGCTGAAGGTGAAAGAGTATTAATTTTCTGTACTTTTGCCTTCATATTACATGCATATCTGATCATTGTGAGTTCATATGTACATCACCAGAGCTGTGCATTAATTAATGTGTTTTGAAAAGAAGCATTAAAATCAATGGAGCAGGGGGGGTGACCCTACAGCCGAAGGGTTAGGGCGCATACCATACAGCACAGCATCTGACAAAAAAATAAGATTCATATTCAAGAAAGGCTGAAAACTGCTACAAATATCAGCCACAATGTGAGCTGCGCTGCCCCAGACCACAAAAACCTCGAGCCTTGAACAGACTCTCAGACCACAAATACCCTGCCAGCTGACTGGATGTTACCGCTGATCAAGAAACATAAACTTAAGCAGAATTAGTTTGATCCGTCTCAACTGAGATATCGCTGGGCAGGTCATGGTAAAGGTGAGGATTAGGACTGTGCGTAGTTTAAAAAGGTTCCATTTACCCAAACTACAAGAAGAATATTTCTGTAGAAGTAGCTCCAAGACGCTCTTCACAGCGAGGTCTGTGTAGTGCAATGGGGGCCAGTTTTTCCCGGAAAGACAGCTGTTGAATTTTTAAAATGTTATTTTTCATCGCTGTAAGCAGCACAAATGAAATTTCGTTCACTCCATTGGAGTGCAGATATCTCCGAGATAAACAATATCTTGAAATCGGAGCAAATAAAACCAAAAATATCAGTTGCAGAGAGAAAATGTTTTGTTGTATTTTGGTTGGAATGAACTGCTAAAGGCTAAAACCTTAAAACGTTCCTCACTGATGAGTTTGGGATCTTTCACTATTTCCTGGCAATGTTAGAACAGCTTTTAGTAATTTCACAAGCGATTTCTTTCTTGATAAAATAAATAAAATACAGTGATGTCTTTATCAAAACTTTACCTTTCATATGTAGTCATGAATATTTAATGTTGCTTCAGATTTGACGCCTCATTTTCAAGGTTTTTTTTAAGGTCAAAACAACAGGGAATAAATATATTCAACAAGCTGTTGAGGTTGTCACTTTATGGATTCACAAACTATTCCAGTGATATTCGTGCTTCGCTGCGACCACACACTTTGATCAGCTTCACTCTCCTCACTGCAACAACTTTGACATTTATTACTCGCCCACCTTTGATTAATATCTCTGTAAAAAATAAAGTGCATCCACAGCTCTGCTCTGCTCCAAGCCGGAGCCTCCCAGACGAGACAGACAATCAGTATAACCAGCCATTTTCTCTGTGTAAAGAGACAGACATGTCCTATTTCCAAACGGAAAACATGACCTTGTCTCGCCATTACTCTCTGTTTGTCAGCTGCTTTGTCTATTTACCATTATGCCGTTCCAGGTTACCGTGATGCTGCAGCTGACAGCGATATTACTCAGTGAGAGAAGAGGCTTGATTTCTGGAATATAGAGGATTTGCTATTACTTGCTGTAGAATCTCAAGACACTTCTTTTTCTCAGGAAGCAGGGCAGAGATAGTAAGAAACTGAAAATAGATCCTGTATTTCCATCAGCTGCTCTGTTTCAGGATTCGCATATCATGTGAGAAATCTCATAACAAATGGGCAATTTAGATTATCCACCGCTCTTTGTTGTGAATTTGCATACGAGAGCAGAGCTGGTGTCTATTAATGGGAAGATGAAATGAAGATTCCAGGATTTCTGTGTTGCTGATAAAGGAGGACGAAATGAAAGGAGAGGAAATTATGATTGTTCTACTTTGCATAAATCTGATTGGTGCAAAAATAAAAATGCTTTTTGTGCTCATTCTGCTTTGTTAGCCTTTAAATGGTGCTGAGAAATAAAAACAAGGTCCTGCAAGAATAATACATGCATAACAGTTTGTTCCAGATGTTGGATTTTGGATGTTGGATGTGGTCGACATCATCTTCACTACTGGACGAAGCCTGATTCAATTAAATGCAGTGGCTGCTCTGTAGCATTTTTTTTTTTTTGGAGAACTCTCTTAAGTTTATTGCCTTTGGTTTAAAGCCTGATCTAGATGAGGCCGGTGCTGCCAATTTCCTGTCTGGGGTCGTTGGAGGTTTCAGTGGCTACAAGCTGTTGCACATGAATGTGCCTCCTTTCTTTGAGATAAAATCCAGTTTCTGGCCCCAGAGGAGCAAATGTAGATCACCGATTACAGGTGCTAAGATAAAAATACTGAGCTAAAAAAAAAAACCTACCGAATTACACCCATGGCCTGGTGCACATGAAAAGCTAAAAGCCCATTGCTCTTCTACAATTACATTTGTGCATTATAGCATTCATGGAAAGTGTGAACTAATCAAAAAGCAGCCAAACGTTAGTTATAGTGCATCCTGCCAGCTCATTTTTTGCGCGAGTCCTCTGAGGGTTGTCTCAGTTTTCAGACATCAGTCTGCAGCTCTCCACATTCACTACGGCTTCTCTCTGTTTGCCAGTGTTGCTGTTGTTCTGAGTTGTGGTTAATACTGAGACCAGGGCTGCCAGAGGGTAACAACTAATCTACAATACAATAGTAATTTATTTTATTTGAGGCAGCATTAAAAATAAACTAAATTCTTTCCCACTCAGAATTGTAGAAAAGTAATTCTGTAGATGAACACAGAGAAACATCTACACACACACCAACACAGGATATAAATACAGTACGACATGCCCTTTACACCACACTGATGTAAGTCAACTGTTGTTTTCATTAATAGATGAAAGTTGGGTTTTCACATGCTATATGTAACTTTTAGTGTTTGCATCATCTTCACTGGTACCATACTGAACCTGATTTTTAATGTAAAAAAAAAAAAAAAAATAGCCTAATAATAATTGTACCAACTCCAACTGACATCATGTCCAGTGTTGGGGGGGGGGGTATTATGATAATGCTGCATTCATGTTAAGGACTTGAGAGCTGAGAGTTTGGAGGGTCAGAGCCGACATCAAAAATGAGGTCCTTGTAATTGAAGGTATTTTTTATGGTTGCATAAGGTAAATTTTGACCATACAACACAGGAGCGAGCAGTTACAACATATCTGCCAATTGTTAATTGCAAAATAATTTCTGCTGGCCCTGCATGTTTCTGCTGATCCTGCGTGTTTGCCAAAGTACAGCAGTTGTTGTGCACTGATGGCTTCACATCAGTAACTGTGGCAGCTTTATAAAGGAAAAATCTCAGGGATGCCAGGACAGAGGGGTTTCAACCTTGAGGTTGTAAATGAGACATTTTCAGGGGAAAAAAATAATTGATTCCTCGTGCTGCCCAGCTAATTAAAAGCAACCTACCACCCTGTTGCCATCATTTTCCTCCTTATACAGAGAGGTCGGCAGCAGTGGCAGTTCTCAGCCCAGGGAGCAGTGGGGGGTGTCCCTTGACTTGCCTTAATTAAAGTCCACCAACAGAGAGAGCATGTTGAAGAGGAAGTTAAAAGGTAGCGTATACCTTCATTTTATGGTGAATGGAAAGAAATGGTCTGTTTTTGTTTTGGGTTTTTTTTCCTTTTGTTTTTTAATTGACGGCCCATTGTGATGTTGTGTTTGCATAGCTGGTGGCGTCTGCATCGCTTCATTCCATAGAGAACATAAGTAATCAGATGGCGAGGGAGCTGGAAATCCTCCCCTCATAATCTCAAGCCAAGAACCACAAGCTGAAATCATTTCAAACCGATGGGACATTTGGGATTAACTAAACACAAAGGACTGTTTTTCTTCTCCTGTCTTGCAGCCATATTTGGTTTGTGTGCGCCAGCCATTGAGGGAGATATTTGCCAGATCGGTCTGCACGGGCCAATGGAGGCACAACTCACCAGTTCAGCTCAGTGAGTTTTGGGGCAAGACATGTACCCCCTGGTGTTTTCTGGGAGTTCTGCCTTACAAAAGAGACGTCCCAGCAGGGGAACAGAGGGTGACGTTCATACTTCCTGAGAGGCAATAAAGACGTGCTCTGTCTTTTACAGTCGGCTGCATTTGCAATAAAATCAGACATATGGATTCGGTGACACAATTTTTTTATATTTATTTACCATTTTAACAACGGATCAACCTCTGTACATGATTCAAACCATAAGTTTACTGCTTTATGTAGTGGTGTTCACAAAAACTCACAGAACCGATGGAGTCGAGATTCATTTACAGGACAGTTTTTATAGAAATGGCTTTTCCCTTCCTTTCATCGTTACCACCATTGCTCGGATATGACTATTACTGTCCTCAATCATTCAGGAAATTAATTAAGGGCAAAGCCTTGTCTCCCTGGGAGAGTGCCTGGCACTCAACTGAAGACTAGATCGCAGGAGCTGCTGTTCAAAAAACAAGGGAGAGCATCAAACACACACACACACACACACACACGCACACACACACACACACACACACACACACACACACACACACATGCTGCTGTGAACCCGCCCATTTGTTGTAAGTTATCCAGAAAATTAAGAAACCTGTCGTTCAAAATAAATGAAAAATCTAAAGTGGAGTTAACATATGTAAGTAGCTGAATCTCGATAGAAACTCTTTCGTGGTGCTGTCAAGTGCAGAAACAAATGAACATTGTTTATGACAACTGAAGTAGATTCAGGCCAAACCATTTTTACAAGGAATACAGCAAAGGCTTTTGTCTCATTTGATCTATGTTGGCACACCCGTCGACACAAGGCGACTTTATAATCTTTGGATTTTTTTTTTTTTGTTTTCAAGCTAATGAATTGTGAGCGTTGCTGTCCATCTCAAACTCCTCTCAGAAGGGGTGAGCAAAAAATAGAAAGGTTGCTGTCGTCATCTGACTCTGCATCAGTTCCAGATGACATGGAGCAAACTTCAAGTCCTATTAGCCAATCGCAAATCTCACTGTTCAATATTCTCTTACTGAGCAACAACTAAACAATCTACCTCTGTAGTCTCAATCTGTAATTGATAAAGTATCTTTCTAATTTATATTTTCAATGAAAGATGTATGCCTCAAATTTAAAAAGCTAAATCACTCAGCCTGTATTCTCACAACCTGCCAATCCTGCACCAACAACACTTGTTGCTGACTCTTATTATTGTTGATGTGACCTTACAGTTTATTGGGGTGTATCAGCTTCAATTAGGTCAGCATGGTATATAAACTCATGCTGCGTTTACCCTGGTAAAGCTGCTACAAGGGAGATCACAAAAAGTTGTTTGTTTTTTACATCATAAAAGGAGAGATTGAAGGAAAACGCGGAAACATTTGTTGGATAGTGAGACACACCCAGAGCGAGAAATGGCATTTTGGTAGCAGTTTGCCTCCTTTATCTGACATATTAATTGGGAAACAGGATTTGGGGTAGAACGTAAGGAAGACAAGGGTCATTTAAGTGTTAACTAATAGGATATTCTATAGAAGGGCAGTAGAGGGGATAAATCTCAAGCTGTATTAAAGAAAATATAAATGTAATTGGATTTGCTTGTTATTACTAAATGGGTGCACACTGTGTGGACAATACATTTTTTTATTGGCACTATTTCCTGTCAACTTTTCCAGTTTGGTATATATGCAATTTGCCAACACTCTGCAAGACTTTCCTTCTCTAAACTTTTGTGAGAAGATCTATCTTCCTGTCAGTCCAGATGCAATTTATTGTTGCATCCATGGTTGTTGTAGATTCCCCCAAACAAGTAAAAAAATAAATAAAAATACTGCATTAATGGAGGTTTTATTTCAGTGGCAAAACAGAAGGGCTGAGTTCTTACATGTATTTCCATTGAACAGCCTACACGACGGATCTCTGCAGTTTTCAAAGTCTCCCTATCTTCATTAACGAGCCCAAAATATATATTTTTCACAATGTAAATCAAATTTAGGCGTGCTTTGTACCAGAATTAAATGAAAGTCTTCTCTGCACATACTGACTTGATAAGCTCTCGCAAAAATCTCAGTGCACTTTCCTGCAGCTGGCAGAGTGCTTCCCCTCAGCCCTGGGGCTAATGAAGCCTTTGCTTGGCTTCCCACATTTTGCACATCTTTCGATTTGGGAGGCTGATCATTCCAACTGGTCTCATATCTCTGGCCAACTCTAATTCTCTTTTTTTCTTATTTGTATGCATCTGCACCTTTCCTAAGTGGTCTTCTATCCCCCTGCTTTGTAGCTTTTCTTGAGGGAACAGAGCCTTAACAAATTTAAATGGCTCCTTGTAAAACACCTCGTGCAACGTAATATGAGCGAAGTTGAAATCTTGAGGTGCTCACAACTACAGAAGAAGAGGAAAATATTTCACTTACCAAAAAGGAGGACAAGTGTTGTCATCCTCAAAAAGTAAACACTCATTTGCATCTTGTTAAGGGAACAGGCATAGCTTTAATTAAAACTGCCTCTGTGTTACTGTATGTTTACAGCACAAACCAAATTGATTAAATGATGCAGAGGAAGTTTAATCAATGCAAATAAACATTAATAACACATTTTATATTAGTAGACATGTTTTGGTCTTAACAATTAGAACGACGTTTGAACAGTTTATTGAATTTCCACTAAAGCCCAAGGAATCATCTGTGCAGCTGCCAGACAGATGTTCAGGCTTGCTCTGCATTTCAGAGACAATATTGAACTTAATGAAACTGGCAGAAATTACATTTGATGCTATATTTTCTGCAGCATGGCCTTGACAGTCTTGTCACACACCAGAGAATTGAGTAGGATACTGAACATTTTCTGTTATGTACAGGAATCTTCATGACAAAAACTTCGAATAAGTACAATAAGTAAAAGGACACTTTAAAGTGAGCTATGTGTTAAGAGTTCAGGGGAGGGTTTAAACAAGACTGGATGAGCCACGGTTTGAGGTATAGTGAAACATAATTGACTAAAAATTGGCTTATTGTTTCTGCAACTGTCAAACTTTCTGTTCTGGCACAGACTATATGTGGTTTATAATAATAACAATTCCAGATTTACACAGATTAAAAAAACAAAACAAAAAAACAAAAAAAAAAATCAGGATTCTCATTTTGTAGCTAGCTAACAGTTGATTTCGCCAACTGAAACAACTGTCTAGCTAGCTATGCTAACATTAGCCCCATATGTATGTTGAAAACACTGCTTAGCTTACATACAAGTTCATATTGTTTTACTTTTGATGTTACAGAAGAAAAGACTGTTAGGATGAGACTAAGGTTACCTCGACATTAACAAGTTTTAATAAGCTAAGATGATCTGTTTAGC
Organism: Seriola lalandi dorsalis; assembly: GCF_002814215.2. NCBI lineage: Eukaryota > Metazoa > Chordata > Actinopteri > Carangiformes > Carangidae > Seriola > Seriola lalandi. The sequence goes on along the minus strand of NW_019525233.1, from coordinate 1,465,632 downwards.
TTTAGAAACGATCTCCGGTCCATGCTAACACACAAGCATATTTACGTGACCGTTCACGTACACTGGGCATGCGTGAGCCGGTGTAAACAGGAAGCAGATTGCCCACACAGTTGATTGGTTGCACAAAATACTACGAACAACGAACAGCAAAGGCAGTTATAGCGTTAAAATGCAGAATTGAATTGCAAAGCAGCTGCTAGCAAAGACAACAAGGTAAGAAATGCTTGTGATTCAGTATCTATGATGCTTTCACTGTTAGATAGTCGAGGCTAATAAGACCCAACCGTGGAGCAACTGTGGGCAGGGCCGCGGGAAGATGTTTTAAATTGATGCTGTAGTGGAAGGAGTATTTTACCCCAACCCATACAATACAACCCATAGAAAAAAACATAACAACACTACTGCAACACAGAACAAAAAAGCAGCAGCAGTAACAACAACAGCAGCCAGGTCTATAAAAAAAGACAGTAAAATGCTACTACTGCACAATAATTGCTCACAATAATACCATAACATTTCGAAACACATGTCCAAAAGGGCACACAAGCACATATATGCATATATATATAATATATATATATTCTAAGGCATATCAGTGTGGTGTTAAAAGTAATTGACAACTGAATATTAAACCAAATAACCTACCTTGAGCCGTAGGCCAGGTGCTCCAGACATAATCCAAACGCGCTAAGGTGTTGTGGAAATGAAGTCTCACATAAGGTCATGGATGTCCAATGAGTTCAAAGTGTCAACGTGGACATGGATCAGGGAGAGGTGACTTTGTGTCTTCTGGGTCATGGCGTTGCTATGGCCATGTTTTCACGCGATGCAAGGTCCGCTAGGATCAGGCCACAGAGATGAGCAAGCACGGACATTATTAAGAGTTTTTCAGCTTCTGTGAACAGAGCTCTTGTTTGTGGATGGGGCTTATATAGACATGTCGCTTCATCTTGAACTGTGACACGAGACTCTCCGGTGACATCGCCTGGCATTTTGAGCTGGAGCTCCGGACGGCCTGGGTCCAGCTCCTCGGGGAGGTGGAGGGGCACCAAATCAACCGGTTTCCCTCTGCTGCCTCTTCACGCAAGCAAAAACACACAACCTGACCACACTCCGCCAAATAATGAAGTCACTTCCATTTAGGTTTAACTGCACGGCTTAAAGTTTCTGTCACAAAACGTCTGGCCAGATAATTGAAGGTGGGTGGCCGGAGAGGCTCCTCCAATGCCAACGAGTCAGTGCTAGCCTGACACCTGTTAGCAGCAGGCTCCTCAATGGTGACGGTGCTAACGCTGAAGGTGCTGTCGGCGGACGACTCCGAAGAAAAATTACAACCAAACGAAAACAATGTGCTGGCGGAGCTTCACCTGTGCTCTCTTTAGCTGGTGGTTTGCCAATAAAGAAAAATTTGCGATTCATTTTTTCCTCCGTTGTGATTTTATCGTTCGATTAGCTATCAATGCTACAGCAACCGGAAGTAAACTTAGCATCTTACCATAGAGTTGACATGAGCCGCCCTACACTGCCTCTGATTGGCTAATGATCATTGTCTTCGCTGATTGGACCACTTGGGTTTAGACACGAGGGAGTGAGAGTGATTAAGGTCAAGGTGTAAGACATCATTCTGAGGAAGAGTAGAACTGGTCATGTCAACACCACACACCTGCAGCACTCCTACTTCCCGCGGCCATGATTGTGTGTGTCTACGTCATCGTTTCCAGATATAAACTGTACCTTTTGCTCTTGTGTTTTGGATTTTGTAAAAGGCTAAAAAAAAACAGACAACACCCTCCAGATTCTCTATAGCCTCATGTACATCACTTCAACATGTGGAGATAACTCAGACTTTACAGGCCAAGCTATGACTGGAAAGTTAACAGGAGAATTAAAAAGAGTCTGAAAGAGCCATTTTAAAATGTGTACCTCCTTAAAGTCTTGTTAGGGTTCTGTTTGAGCTAACACAAATTCACCCTTGTTTTATTGTATAATGACAAGTGTAATGATAACACATCATGTCTCCTCCAGACTAAATTTATGCTTACACGTCTTCAGACGTCCATAAACTTGATGCCGGATATGCCAGATTAGAGGGAGGTACAGTTTTACCAGGATTTTTTGAGTTTGATAGTGACTTCCAAAAAGTGGAAAAGAAAGGGATGGGTGACATGGGAGGGTTTAAGGAGGCTGATGGGAAGTCAAGAAAGCAATTCTGGATGAAATGCAGGGGGCTAAATGGAGTGCCAAGCCAAGCCAGAAAGGAGTTATAGACCTACTCAGACAGATACAGTGGCTGCATATAAGTCAGATCGGACAGGGTCTGATGCAAATGTAAAATGAAAATTCCCCAGCTTCAACTGAGGGTTGGTAGTAACAGTATTATCGCTTAATTTCTGAAGCTGTAAAAAAAAAAGTTGTAAATTGAAGAAAAGGGGAAATGGAGGATATAAAATAACTCCAGACCATTGTAAGTTCTGTGTTTTCCTAAACCAGGTGTCTTTTAAATTTTATAACTGAGGTGCTTTTACAATACTTTTAGACCATTCTAATAAGCTATTCAGTTATTATAAATCATAAAGGCAGATGTCCTTTAAAGGGCAACAGGTCACCTTATTAGCTGCCTGGGAATTGTACCGCAGAATTAGAATGAGGGATACTGTGACTAGCCTGTCACAGAGGCCACTGAGGAGCACTGGGAGTGGTGGTGGGGGTCAAAGCAGGGGGCGTAGAGATGTAGATGGAGAAAAAGACAGAGAAACGATGAGAGAAAACGAGTCGGAAGGCGTGTAGTGGTAATATGTGTGGGAAAAGTGGGAAAGGAGAGAACAGGTGAGAGAGACGGCAGAAAAAGTGAGAGACAGTGTGTGGGACGAAGAGAGAGAAAGAGAGAGAGAGCGAGAGCCATCCTGGAGTAAACGATTGGCGCTGTGCTCCCCCGTTGTATGCACCAGATGGTGTTCATTGATTATTCATTGCATGCGATGGATGTCACTGTCACCGCACACGGCTCTGCTCCATTCTGCTCTCTGCCTCAGTGCACCTGGGGGCAGACATGGGGGTTGGGGGAGCAGTATAGGGGCTGCATTAGGCGGTGTGTACATGTTGTGGGGTTGGGTTTTGAAAATGCATCACAGTGTCTGTAAATGCAGCACGCATACAGTACATGCATAAGTCAATGTGGATGTCCCAATTTATGCATGTGCCTTTGCACAGATGTATGTACAGGGATCAGCAGGATTTGGACTGGAATGTGATATTGGTTTAGGATTAGTCGTCAGTCGATGCTGATTGGTGTTCGGGTTTGAGTAGATATAAGTATTAACCTGCACTGCTCCGTATATCTAATTTCAGGTTGACTTACTGTGCATTATGTATCATAATGTTAGATGGTGGGATGTGAGGATTGATGTTGGAGGCCTGTCTGAGGTTTATGCCCTGAATTTAAAGAGATTTATAGTTGACACCCATCACCAAACATGCACACAAAATGATACGCGACCAAAGAGTTCAATCACTAACACTCGGTCGACAGCTCTATCTCTGTGTGATGGAATTCACGATTGCTCTGTCACTCCCAATTTGCATTCCTGATGACTGAGGCAGGGAGAGATAAAATGTGGCGGGGAGTCGGCGACAGAAAAGAGTAACACGATTACAGTTCTCTGAGAGATGAGGAAGAGCAACTTCAGATGCTCGTGCGTCATAACCTTTAGAGCGCGGGTCGGAGAATGTACATGTGATTGAGGTGGAGAGGTTGAGTGCATAATAATGTGTTGATGGTGCACAGGGGGCGAATTGCCTGGAGGTATTGATCCGGTTACATCTAATGCTGTTATCACTGCTTCTGTTGGAGCTTCAGGTGTCAGGTGAAACAGAGTAATCAGGCTGCGCTGACAGCACTCCTGCAGAACAGCAGCTGTGTGAAATGGATGGACACAGCACTGAATTAGTTTCCAAATTGAAGATATTTGACAATAGTAAGGCATGCTATGTGAGCAGGCCCTTACGGTATTAAAGTAATTGTGATATTGACATCCTTTGCTGGAGTCTCCAGATAGTCACAAATCAGCGAAGATACAAAAAAGCAGCACTGCTGTAATGAGCCTCTCCACAGGTGAGGAATCTGTGTGGCTCCATTTGAAGTGCCTTATCAGGGGGCAGGTGGTAATTTAAAAAAAAATATGAGTCTGTGATGGACTCTGAAGCAAGCGAGGAAAGGCAGATTTTTCTTTGTCACTGCCACTCTTTACTTTCAGTCACCCACATCATTTTGATTTCGTCCCTTGGTTTCATTCCAGGTGAACAGCCGATCCTGAATGATTCATTGTTCTGTCACAATCTGTCCTCAAATCATCTGAAAGCAAGGGATTAGAAATGCCTGTACTGAATCAGAACCCATGAGTCAACACTCATGGGCTACTCTACCGGATCATACCTCACTACAGACTAATTTGAGGTCACTGAAGATCCTAATCTTAAATTTCAGTCACTGCTTGCAGATTTTGGCATAGAAGGTATTGAAAAAAAATTTGTTAAGATGAAAAAAACATCTATTATTCAAAGTCATAGAACATTTTCAGACTTGAAAAATCAATTTGTCCAATCTAACAGTAAGAAGTGCTAAGCACAAACAACACTTTCTCCCCATGTGGAGACCATATATTATTGAAAATCAGTGCGGTGAACATGTGACCACAGCTAACAGGCTGGAGCTTGTTGCTCTTTGCTTCCCTGTGATGATTGGCCAGTGTCCCCGATGAGAATACTGGCACAACTCAAACATGAACACGAGTGTGAAATCTCCCGTGTGCACAGATGGCGTGCATTTTGTCACCACAGCTTGTTAGTAATACATACCCACACACAAATACACATGCATGTGCAAGTATAAGTATGAACAACACGCACACACACACACACACACACATAAGGCCTGACCCCTTGACAAAAGACCACCCATATTGTCCGGGCAAAATGCTGCATGCGGCACAACTGTCATGGCAGCATGTGGCCACTTAAGTGTGAAACCGAGTGTTCTATATGGTTGGTGGAGCACAGTTATGGTTAGTTACCCACCAGAGTACATGAGGATAAGACAACAGAAATGAACAAGCTCATTGATCGTCAGTGAGCCCACAGGCAGTCAGGGTGGACTTGTTTCATGGTCTGGAAGAGTTAGATCCAAAAACAGACTTTGCTAGTGCTCTGAAAAAGTAAAGCTCTTCATCTCTGCTTTAATTCATATACAACTAATCTGCATCCTCAAGTAGGTTTTGTAAGGAATATAATGCTGCACAGATTACACAGCTGAAAAATATTCATACTGCAGCTCCCAGCAGCTATAACATTATGAACATTTTTATGTTAGGTCAACTCAACACACTGGGTTAAGTAAAGGAAAAATTGAGGTCTTGGTTTGAGCTGCTGTAATCAATGTTTTTATATTAACAATCAACCAAATAACTTGGTACGTAAAAGGGGTCGCACTCGGTAGTGAACCCATAAATTATCACAAACTCTGCAGTTCCCCTCAGCTCTACAGAGTGTTGTAGCATCTTTCTGCCCGTCGTTCTGCTTCTCTGCAACTACTAACCTTAAGCTCTAAAACTCCACTCTCTGCTCCCCGCTGCTGTGTGCAAGAACCATAAAGCAGACTAGCTAGTTTGCGACTAGCTAACATTGAAGCGTTTAGCAACTAAAGAGCCAGATACTTGCTTCAGGAGTCGGTGGAGAGCAAAACGGAGCAAAAACGTCACAACTTCAAAGTGTCCACTGAAATCAAATCAGTTAACGCACATTTAAATTATGAAAAAGAAGAAGAAACAACATTTGGAGCATAAGGTGTGACATGACAACGTTTCACCCAAACCGCCATCTTTCTCAGTCATTGGTGTCAAAATCTGGGTTTTGTATACCCAACCAAACACCCCTACCTCCTCCCTATGACTTCTTTGCTGTTAAGGAATGTCACACTTTCTGGATTAAAAAAGAAAAAAAAGTTGCCCAGTAAATGTAATCCAGGCAGCATTTATGCTTCCCACCAAAAAGTAAATGTCTTTAGCAGGAAACAGGAGTGTAATCTTATTATATACGGAGATTAAGTTTGGCTTTGGTGGTATATACGCATCCGTGTGTGTATATACATGCACCCTTGTGAGAAGAGTGCATTAAAGAAAATGCTAATTAAGGAGACGTTTTGTTACAGAGCAGGTGTTTGAATTGCTGACAAGGACACAATTGTAAATGAAACTAGTGTACTGAGAATTGCAAAGGGGACATCTGAGTTCTCTTTACTTTGCCTGTTTATTGCACCATAATTAAAATGAATTGTCTTTATTGCTGTTGTTTTTTTTTTTTTCTCTCAGTCCTATTCTTTATTGTTCTATTGATTTATCATTGGCTGTTATTCCAACACACACTGGGCTTGTAATAGTTTCAGCACTGAGATTGCTCCCAGCTACAATGAAAACGTAAGGCCGAGGCTTTATTTCTTTTCTTTTGTCCCCTGCCAATGTGATGAATCTGAATAGAAAATTTTGCAGTTGAACAGTAACAAAAAAAGATTGTGTCTGAGAAACTGTCGGTATGCGTCATCTTGCATTAAATTTAAAAAGGTTCACAGTAATTGCTTGAGTGCGGGGTAGGTCCTAGGCCGTGGAAATGTTATTACTGCACTGGCTCTCTTGACAGTTAGGGATTAATCAGGTTTTTATATCTTGAATGAAACTCAAACTGTTTTGGGTGGATTGCAGAATTTTAGGGAGAAACCAGACCCAGTGCGTCTGTAACTTCTGTTTTCCAACTGACAAATGAAATAAAGCTGCACTTTGTACTGGAATCATCAAAATTACAGCCTTGAGATTGTTTTAATATTGCAGGAGTATCACTGAAATTCTATAATTTGCAGACTGGAAGGAAAAGGTCAGACAGAACACTTGACACCAGCCTGTAAATGCAGATCGTGAACTCTTCATACGGGTGAACGTATCCGCAGAGTAATTCTGAGAAGTGTCAGGTTTATATTCATACAGCTTAGATAGATGTTCATATAGCTTGTACACCTGTTTGAATATGATTGGCTGTCACTAGTCAGCTGATGAATGAGCCACTAATGGTGAGGTATGAATGAAGCAGCTGATGCCAATCAATCAGATAATGAAAGCACAACTTCAGCTGCTTAAACTAAAGCTCTGCTCCGTATAATGTTGTCAAGCAAGTATCTTTTTTAATGGCATATCGTCACTTTTAAGAAGTTTCCCCCCCGGCCACATTACATAATTTTGCATAAATTTGCAGCTGCAGAAATTTTAAGTTGAATATCAATGAGCTTCAATAGCAGTCTGACAGTCAGACTTTTTCTGGGTTGCGTAACTCAACCTTCAAATGCACAAAAGAGGCCATAGAGGAACTGTCTAGGAGTCGGCTGTAAAGGGAAATTATGTAATGTGGCATGGGGAGAAGTCTATAGTCGTGACAAGCTGTCATTAGATTTTGTAGAGCAATGTAAAGTCACTGCAGTGCTACACAACATTTTCACAAGTCTCTTGTTGGCACATACGCACCGGCTTTCTATCACTGATAAGTGGTTTTGTCCTTGGGGGGGGGGGCAATGCACCTTACAGCTGGCCTGAGCAAGGTCAAACCACTCACTGTGTCCGTCCTTTACTCCCAGAAGCGCTGCTGCAGTACTTGTGGCATTTAGACGGCAAGGTATATATGCAAGATAATTAGCTTACTGCACCTATTTAAATCTGGGGTAAACAAGACATTGGTACAGAAATGAAAAGAGAGAAAGCCAACATGCAAAATGATGAAATGAAATGCAACTGTCAGGTTCACCAGCGAATGCATGTGCGTTGTTGTTGGGGGTGGGGTAGCTGGGACTAGATGGGAGTGCTGGTATGTCTCTTGATGCGCCATTCACCACGTAAAGATGCAAATATATTCAGCTCCTGACTGACAGCTCATCGTGTCATACGCTGAGAGACCTTGCACAGAACATGTTTCTCTCTCTCTCTCTCTCTCTCTCTCTCTCTATTTTTCTTTCTGTCTGTCTACCTCCCAAATCCTATCTCTAACTCTTTCTGGGGAGCAAAGCAGCTCGTGTTGGCCAAGCACTCGGAGTGAAAATAGAAGCAATCATTTATTCATCGATTGAAACATCAGAGGACTAAGAGGCAGTGAGGGAGTGGGAGCAACAAAGAGCGGGAAAGATAGACTGGCTGAAGGATGAAGGAGGAAAAAGAAGGGTGGCGGTGGTGGGGGTAAGTGAAACAGAGTGGAGATCAAAAGAGCGACAACTGTTGAGTGAACAAAAAGTCGACAGTTTTGCCTTGATAAGAAGACATCACAACATGCAAATGGCAGAAATGTCAAGTGATAGAAAAGAAAGGAAACACAAACGGGTTATTCCAGTTGATAACGCTGTGAAACGCTGATAAATAAAACTTTGTACTTGCAATTGTTCAGCAACCAATTAAACCTTGAAGTACTTGATATCTAGTGGCCATGTTTAAAATTATTAAAGTGACAGAAGCAAATAGTGAAATAAAAGCTGATATAGCTCCTAAACTTTACAGGGTTGGATGTTTTATGTATTTCCTTAAAGACCCACTCCGACGAAAATCGAGTTTTTAACTTTAACATGTCCATGTTTTTTTTTTTTTTTTTAATATAATACAAAACATTTCATGAGCGAAATAAGCAATAAACCATGACTGCGCATTTCCACCCTGGAACTGCAGCGAACCAACGACGGGGGGGGGGGGGCAAAATAAACCGGAAACCTTGTCAGTACAGAGAGCGAGAGTTTGAATTAGTACTACCACTAGTACTTTGTAAGTCACTGCCAGTTGTGAGCTAACAGACAACATAAGCAAATAAAAAGATGCTAACCGTATATGTCTGCTAGTCGCCGATCTTGGTCTCAACAGACTCCTCATCTGAGTCTGGGTCTGACTGAGGCTGAGTCTCTCCAATGTTTCCTCTAAATAACTATCTTAACACGCACTGCTCATCGAAACCTTGTCAGTATAGAGAGCAACAGTTTGCATCGGCACAGCCGCTAACACTTTTTATGTGTTAAACTAAATATTAATCATAGCATTTAGTATTTTTACAAAGTTTAAAAAGTGTCTGGAGAGGAACTTTAAAGCGGGCCTAAGGAACTGACTGCACAGCACCACCAGACGCTGGTCATACCAGATCAACTAAGGCTGTAACAGCAAAAACCCTTGAGTGCATTGAACTGAGTAAGATTCTGAGTCTGTAAAAGCGTCATCTTTCCCGACAACTCAACAATAGAACCGAGTGACCACTCTCTATAATGTTAAAGGGTGGCCCAAAGGGCAGGAAATAAGAGCATTAGCTGTGATGTTAACAGTGATCTCCATATGAACGGCCGTGCACTAAGTGTGCTGTCACATGGCAGCTTGTGGCTTTTTTTTAAGGCAACAATCCGTGCGTCAGATTTCTCTGTTTTTATTGACACGAATCATTAACTATCTCATCTCAGATACAACACATGTCCAGCAAAGCGCAAAAAGAGTGGAAAGCTTTTGTCCTCGGCAAGGGTATACATTTAAACAGCATTATCCTTCACTAGCAGTGGGGGGATACATGACATGAGACAGGATAATCCTCTAAAAAAAGAAAAAGAAAAAAAGAAAACAACCTCTCCCTACTACAGGCGCATGATGTGAATTTAAGATATGAGGACCAGGTTCCCAGGATACAAGACTTGATACATTCTGTTTGTTTTGTTTTTTTTTGTTTTTTTTCTTCAGAGAGATGTGAGTTAGATGTGAGAGATAGATTCCTCCCACACAGTCCAAATAAACAAATACAGAGAGGCCAAACCGGTGCCAACAGTTACAGTGATACAAGAACATTTGAAAAAAAAAATGATTGCAAAGAAATAGAAATAAACAAAACAGGAACCGAATAGAAAGAAGCTGGAGAAAAAAAAAAGAAAGAAATATCTTTGCAAAAACCTCAAATCCCCAAGGTGTTGTACCTTGTTCCCCCTCCCACCCCACCATTCTTTTTTTTTTTTTTATAGTACCATACAGCAAAAGACATTCAAAGGAGCATACCGGAGTGATAGAAAACACTCATGCAAAAGAAAGCCTTTTTCACACAAAGTCACTAACACAGGAAAATCATCTCAAACGACAGCGCTGCCAACAGTCAGTGCCTTCAGGTCTTTTAGTGGATGTTGTTATTGTTGTTTGCTGTTACTCTACAGACTTTTGATTTGCTACTGTACTTGATAAAAATGATATGACAGACTGCACCCATCAGGCTATCACGTCTTCTGACTAGACTGACCTCCCACTTTTCTGCCTTGTCCATGGGACCTGGGGGGATCCAACAGTTTTTTATTACCAACAGTCTTTGTCTTAGGACCCCCCCCCCACACACACACACACACCTCTCTCCTCATTGACCAAAAGAAAAGTTCAGCTGGGAGGATTTCTGCAGAAGAACCGGAGCCACGGGAATGAGTTTAGGGTGATATTCCATTATATTAAAAAAGAAAAGGCGTGATGTTCATTTTTTTGGCATCTGTTCTTATTCTTTTACATCTGATATATAGTCTACTTTTACAATCATTTTCTATGCGGCAAACAAAGAGTTTCATTCCAAAATAAAATACCTCTAACAAAATGATGGCAGCTATTAAAATAAAGTTTACTATGAGTCACTTTTTAAAGTTAGAATTCATATTAAGTCTTTTATTTACAAGATGGTTCAGTACAGTGATTTTGTGATATCAACTGATAATTTTTTCTATAACAAATATATCACATTTTGGAATGAAACCCTTCAATGTTAGATTTTTTTTTTCAGTGTCATGTATATGCACATTCAATCCACTTTGCATTCACTGTTGATTCAGTCTCTCAGTAAAAGTTATTTGATATTATAAATAGAATGGTCTTGCCATTGAGTCTTTTTCTTTCGCAGATATATTCTTGTATATGGGGAGATCTCTACACAGACAATATGTATTTATGTATGTAATCCATTTTCCACAGTTACAGTTCTTCTGAGCGGATAACATGGAACAGTGTGACGTTGTAGAGCACCTGGTGGCCATTGTTCCAAGCATAGAGGGCGCGGTCACGCGGGTTGTAGTCCAGCATGGAGATATGTGAGTACTTATTCTGGAAGGCAATGTCGATGTACTCGTAGGTAGAGGAGTTGGTGGAGTAGGCGTAGTAGACCTTGGTGCCTCCTGAGTAGCCGTTGGTGACGTAGAGCGTGCCGCAGATCATAAAAGACTCGCCCGCGCTCCGTTTGGGGTGGTTGGTGGTCCAGCTCTTGATGATCTGCAGCGTGTTGGGGTTGAGCTTGCTGATGACAATGTTGCCGGCGTTCTGGTTGGTGGCGTACACAGCCCACAGGCCTCCCTCGTCCACCATTAGGTCAATGTCAGAGTGGCCGCCCCAGGCGTAATGATACGCGTTGTTGAAGCCGGCGTAGTCGAGCTGCCGGGACTTGCTGATGGAGGAGGTGCGGAAGTCGAACTTGATGATGACGTGGCTCTGGAACTTGTTGAAGTAGATGGAGCCGTTGTAGACCACCTGTCCTGTTCCTGACCACGGGTGGGGCAGGCGGTGGGACGTGAAGTTGTCTGACGTCATGAAGTCCTGCATCGACTTGTACTCCCGCACGAAACGGTTGTTGTGGTAACCGTCCATGTACCAGACCTAAACAAGAAGAAAGAAGGAATCAGAGCAGGATCACACACAGCAGTGTTTCACAGCCAGAGACGGGATCATCATCATCTGTCAGCGTGCCTCTGTGAATATCAGAATCTTGTATGCCGATCACTCACAGAATAAATCAAATCACAACGTCAACAAGAATCCCAATTTAGTTAGCGTTGAGACTTCCTAAAGGAGCAGACGAAGCTGAGATCTGGCAGCTTCTGAATACAAACAGTGAGGATGACAGCCGTAGGGTGGCATGAGCCGGGCCCCGCAGGGATAATGCCCATCATTCCAGATAAAAAGCTCGTCTCAGCTGCTTCGACCCAGCTTCCTGTTGGCCCCTGTGGTGGTGGGCAGAGAGCTCTCATCCCGGAGCCGCTGGAGGCTCAAACACTTCCTCGGTCTCAGTGGGACTGAGACACCTGAAGCCCTTCCCCTACCTGCTTCCACATGCTCCTGTGATTGACTTAAAAAACAGTTCACATAAAGGAAGCGGGTCTCCACGGGCCCAGAAAAAAAAAAAAAGCCAAGGTGAGGAAAGCAGGAGATGAAAAGAAGGGAAGCAGGCCTGTCTTCTCCCATCAATTAGACTCATTCTTCCTTTTCTGCTCTTTGATAACGCAGCACATCTTTCATGTGTTCTGTTCAAAATGTATTAGTTTCTACAAAAAAAAAAGTTGTCTTCACTGTATGCTAAATTTAATCTTAGTCAGCAGTACTCTTCGGCCTTGCTGCTGTGAATTTTTTAAAATATACACTTTTAAACAGCCTGTGTTGTCATGACAATTAGCCTTCAGGAAGCGAACTGCAAATTTACACAGATCCTGCACTGCATGCTGCTGGTTCTCCTCAAGTTTTTATCCTTTTTCCTCCCATGTGACATTGAGAGTTCTGTCTCTTATTAAAGTGTCTCATAAAGCGTGTGCACAAAGAGCGTGTTCATGCTCAGCAGACAAATAAACTTTCTTTATTTCCAGCTCCAGCTCCGTCCCTCCCTCCCTCCCTCGTCCGCTGGGCAGCTTCCCGTTAAAACCATATAGATTTATCCCTGGCATTTCCTTTTAATGTGTCTCTGTGATGCAAGCGGACCCATTTATTGAGCGGACAGCAGAAGCTGCAATCGGCGAGGTGGCAATCACATGACCATTTAACACAGACTTTTACATTTCTCACTGAGCGATGACCTTGATCATAGGTGAAGGTCATCATTAACTTTCACGTCAGGGCGATTATTTGTGTTGCAGATATTCAGGTACTTAAAAGGGGGGAGAGGTGCATCAGCATTCAAGGTTCACAGCCAGTGAGACTGTTTTTGTTTTTTCTACCCCAGTTTGTGCAGGTCAAATATCGGTATGTTAATTTCCTATGTGTTTGCGTGGATTGCGGAATCGTTTAACATTTATACCACCATCATAATGGGATGTAATGACTCTGGTTTTAATTATTATCAGAATGTACAAAACACACACACACACACACACACACAGAGAAAGTGCTGGGCTGAAGAAACACATTCACTCCTCTCGTGTCCTGCCTCCAGCAGCCGGGTCAGATTACAAGATGGACCTAAACAATCACCATAAACAGGGCGAATGGGCATCTTAAAGAAATAGTCTGACATTCTGAAAAATGCTTATTTGCTTTATCGGATACCAACTACCCGATCGATACCACTCTCATCTGTATCCATCAAAACAGCTGCAGCCAGCAGCCGGTTAGCTGGGGCACAGCTAGCCTGGCTCTGTCCCACAATAACAAAGCCCACCTAACCGCACCTCCAGCGCTCACTAATTAAGGTTTTATGAGTGGTTATGTACCCAGATTATTTGTGCCCCCCCCCCAATGAAACCACAATTTATGGTTAGGTTTGTACAGATTAAACAAACGAGACATAACATGTTAATCAGTGACCTTTAGAGGTGCTGTTGAGAAGATGTTTTAACCTTTAAAAGAGTAAGGCTAAACTAATCTAAGCTAACTGGCTGCAGCTTCATGTTTCTCTCATCTATTTCTCAAAAGTGAAAAAATTCATTTTTCCCAAAACGTGGAACTGGGTATTTCTGGGTATTGTTTTTTTTTTCCAGTACAAGTGCTAACTCTGGTAGCAATAGAGAATAATTAGCATGTTTTTCATTTAACAAAAGAAACGAAATCTCAAATGTTAAAATAATGTCAAAACAGCCACACATGAACTTTGTCTGAATAAAATCCTAATCTTTTGGTGCCCACAGAGGTTCGTTACTCAGCCGTACCTCGGACTTAATTCAACATCTCATCAGGAGGTGATTCCCACCCGTACTGTGTGTGTAATGTGTGCGGCCGAACATACCCGTGTATCTCCCTCGGGTGCCAGAGGGTCAGTCATCCAGGAGCCGAACCTGGATCCGGACGTCTTGATGGTGATGGGATCACTGATGCCCGTCAGTTTCCCGCACGCTGCAGAGAAAGAAGTGAAATGGGAACATCTAGAGCAGCACCCGCCTGGGTATTTAGACTGATTCACAATCTATTACAAGGAGTTTCACTTTCATTTACATTAAATCCAAACGAGAGCGCCTGAAGCATGAGGGCACACTGGATGTCCGGCTTGTTGCCATGCCTCTGCCTTTTTCTCTCTGCACGTACTGTACAGGAGGTGTTTATTATTCAGTACACACATGCTAATGGCTGTTTTACTCCATGTGTGAGGAAGTGAGAGGGAAGGGAAAAGGGGGCAGCTGTGTGTGTGTGTGTGCGTGTGTGTGTATTCTGCTTCTGTGTGTTGCTTGAAAGCTGCTGTAGTGCTAATTAGTGTTGACTGAGGTGTTTGATGTGAATTTGACAAAACTAACACTGGGTTCTGTGCCCCTCGTGACTGAGAGCTGGTCACACTAATGTCCTCCTTTTTTTTTCTCTTCTTTCCTGATGAGCACACACACAGAAAACGAGAGACACGATTTCACCAAACAACAACACTTCTCGACACTGCAGCACATCCCAGTCATTTGGACGTGGGCCATTTTTCAGAGGATATTTCTGTGAGACAAAAGGTCAATTAGATGATTCTGATGAGCTAATTTTTTTTCCTATGAATGTAATGAATCGTTTTGATATGCTAATTCAAGAGTGAGACTGTGACGACGGCTCATTTTAGGGGTTTCATTAGCATTTATCTCTGTGAAGCGCTGCATCCATTAACCCCTTCACTGTAACACTCTTCTTCCCTCTTTCTCTTCACCCCCCATCCTCCCCTCTTGCTTTCCATTGTTGTGAAATGTCATTTTACTTTATAGTCATGAAATCCCAGATTAGGTTTTTTGTTTCCTCTGTGTAGGTGGAAGACGAGACGGGAAACTAGCAATGAAACTTGTGCTTTTGTATACATGCTGGAGCGTTTGTCTGCCTCTGTGCGCGACATGTCGTGCCTGTGAGTATGTGTGGGCATCACACCTCAGCGGCGGCTGAGAGACAAACACATGGCCACATGAGCAGCGTCTACTATTTCTAGTGGAGGTTGAGTCCCTTACATAACCCTCGGTGGGATTAGAGGCCGCAGTAATACACTGGCCATTGATTTATTTATTTCTTTTCTCTAATCATGCCTCTATCTTTAGATGACAACTACTATTGCTGGGGGGGCGTGGGGGTGGATCTGCATTCAGGAGATCCACACACAGGGTCTAATCTCCATTTGGCCTGAATTTGCCTGGTGCCCGAAGCAGAGGGCAGAGCAAATGGAAAACCCTAATGGGAACTGGCAAAAACACATCAACCTTTACTATGAAATGTGAGGATTTAGATACAGATTTGCTGTGGATGAGGAACAAACATGGGTTTTATTTTGGAGGTCTGACTGTGATTTTTTTATCAGGACTGATAACACTGTGCTCACCGAAGTGAGATCAGGAAAGGCTGCAACTATGTTGATGGTTGACGGGCAATCGGCTTGTAATCCACATCCATTTGGAGATAAAAACACGCCCGAAATGTCACCCAATAGTAGGACTGTCCTTATTCTTTCAATTTCAATTTCATTTTTCAGTCTATCAATTATTTTCTCAGTTTGTTGTCTTGTCTATAAAATGTAATTATTTCCCACTGTCCAAGCTGATGTCTCCAAATGTCTTGTTTAGACCAACATCCATCACCCAAAGATATTCAGTTTACTCTTATGTGTGTCAAAGAAAAAATTAAATTCTCACATTTGAGAAGTTAGAATCAGCAAACGTTTGTAATTTTTGCTTAAAAAACAATTATTCAATTGATTTTCTGTTGATTGATTGATCAGATTGTTTCAGCTTGAGTCGACAGCACAGAAAAAACTGTGTGTGCACAACTACGGCAAGTATGACAGGTCAAAGTTGAATCAGGAAGTTGATCTGGCACTTTGTGTAATCATTTGACCGTTTGCCTTCTTCATCTTTTTTTTCCAAATTAGTTTCCCACAACTCGCAGCTTAGTCTAAAGGCCCCTGAAAACTTACTTAGTCACTCAGTGAGTGACGGGCTCCGACATGAACACGACATTTTCTGCCAAAGTTGGAAACAGTTTTGGGTTGTTGCACATGAGAGACTTCTGGATCTGTTTTCCTCCGAGCTCTTCGAAGTGGGCGGGGCTCGGTTGTAAACTGATGATGTCACATATTTCTTTGCGCCATTCAGGATTTAAAAGGATTTGAATCAGACCAGTGACAGGTGGGAGGGTTGCTGGGTCACTGTCAATCATATCTGATCAAACCACACCCACTATAGTGCCGATGATTCACTGAGTTTTGAGCATTAAACTCTTCATAAATGAATGAAAATAATACCTGAATATGTTTTTTTAACTAATTATTGTCTTAATTAGTCATGAATGTTGAATGTAATACTTCAGATCCGACAGTTTTCAGGTGCTTTATAACCTTATAATGCTTCTGTTTCTTACCCAGTCTGATTTATTACTTTTTTTTTTTTTTTTTTTTTTTTTTTTTTTTTTTTAAATGTCTCTATGTTCCCAGATCTTTAACTTGATGACTGTGATTGATGGATGTTATTTTACTACAAAATAACATCCAGGTTGTGATAAAATAATCATTATTTACTAAAAACAAGGGAAAGGAACATTTAAGAGAGAGAGAGAGAGAGAGAGAGATTGAAATGAGAGAAATGTGAACCCCACTATATTATCGTGCCTGTGATTTTATTCTCTACAGAGGAAATTGCAGGTGAGAGCAATGGCAGGTAGCAGAGGGCTTTGTGTACAGTTATGACCTTCTTGCTCCATTCATCAGTATTTTGTTGTGAAGGGCCCAGATTTGCCTAAAGCTCTGGGTGCCTCCACATCGCTGGGCCGCGACTCCGGGTGATTTATTTATTTGATTATTGCCCAGCAAGCTGGCATGTCCTCTTGATCGATGGCCATTGTGTCCCAGCAGCCGCCGGGCTGTTAGTCTCTCCGGCACAAAGCAGCTTGAAGGACAGCTCTGCGGGGACCCTGGTAGCTCCCTCACTTTTCCACCTCGCCTTCACTTTATCACCCTCTCTCCTTCCCCTCAGCACCTTCTCTCAGTTTCTCCCCGTCGCCCTATCTATTATTCAGCACTTAAATTCCTCACTCCCTCTCTATCTTTCTAGATTTTTTCCTGTTGTTGTTCCCGCCCGATGCTAATATGACTAGTGACCTTCGCGAGTTTAATCTCAATAACGGGAGTGTGCCGGAGTGTATTTGTGCGCACTATGCATGAGTGCCTCTGCAGTCGTCTGAAGATGAAAGGAATAGCCACCCTCTGTTCTGCCTGAGCCGGTCCCTTACTGGGTGACCTCGCCTTTATCTTGTCTGATCTCTCTCGCACGCACACACACACAAACACACACACACACACACACACACACACACTGGAGTGACTCCCACAGTTCCCTGCTCTAATATCTTAGGCAGTCTGACCACAGATGTGAGCAGAGGCATGTGCATTGAACTGAGAGTGAAAACATGGACAGGACTCCAGCTCCATGGAGGTAGTGAGAGGTAGCCAGTGAGAAAATACTAGTGTATGCACAGATAAAGAAAAAGAATGGATTAACTGGGGAGCCGAGATAAGGAATCTGCTTTTTTGTACTCATATTCAATTTAAATACAATCACTGTGTCTCCACTAGTGCTCCAAAAAAAAAGAACAGCAGGGATTGTAACCAAAAGCTTTTCCCAATTTCTTTCTGTCGTCTTGCACAGTGAATAATTTGGAACGGGGGACGCAATATACCTGTGATGTGCGGCGTGTAAGTGTCTCTGCTGTTGCGATATATCTTAGTCACTGTGGTGTGGGTGTGCATCTATTAGCACTGTGGGCCCTGACAGGGGTGTGAAGGGACTGAGACAGGGGCTAAAAGCAAAGATAAGACTGTGATGGGAACGTGTAAGCTGAGTCGGTAGCTCTCTTCCTCTGCGTCCGCCAGTGTGTGTAGCTGTGTGAATCTCCACATGCTCTCATCATGAATTTTCATATCCCATCAGTTTCCTAACAGGAAGCCAGTTTTGTGGGATTCATGCAGAAATCTGCATCTGCTATGCCCAAACAAATGCAAAGTTAAAACAGGTGAAACCTTTTGGGACTTTACATTCATTATCGATTTATGTTTTTATTCATTACTTACTCTATAAATGGTTAGAAAGCTTAAGTATTTACAAGAGCCTGAGGCAGGATTTTCGAATGGTATGTTTTGTCTGATCAATGGTGGAAAACCCAAAAGGTTTTCAATTTGCAATGATGTAAATACGTCTCTTATGGAATTGATGTAAGCACAGGCTCAAATTTGAGGGGTTACAACCCAAGAGTTTGGCTTTTTGATAGACAAAAGGCTTGGAACTAGGGCTGCACAAGTAATGGATATATCACTGGAATCACAATATGGCCAAGTGCAATATCAAAATCAGGAGCTGCATTTTTTTTTTGACAAAAGGTCAAATGTGTCACAACATTGCTGTGTATTGTTAGCACCGTAAGCACTGTGGTGCTGCAGAGACGCCCCGGCCTAAAAATCATATTCTTCAGGGAAAATTTTCAATTTTTTTGCAGTGAAAATGCAAAAATCTGCCAAAATATTCCCAATATAATGTTTTTTTTGCATATTGTGCAGCCCTAGTTTGAACCATTTAATCCATTATAGAATTGGTGCTGATCGATTTCCTGTCAAATGGCCAGTGGCTTCAGCACTTTTTTTCTTGTTTCTTGGCAGGAGGAAAGATGCAGAAGATACAGAAGTTATCAGAATGTAACTCCAGTTCTGTGAGTACATGCGTAGCCCGTTACTGGACTTCATTATCGGTTTACCTTGACAGTGTTAAGAGGAAACCAGTAGCAAAGTCCCTTAGTGGGCAGGCAGGTATGAAACAGTGCTAATGGCAGTATGATATAAGCCTGTGTAATGTGCGTGTGAGTGGAAGATCACTGCAGACACACATCGTGTTTCTGCACCATGTGAATATGCCTGAGCATCTCTTTCTGGCCAGTCACAACATACTGTATGTCAGTGGGGGTGTTTGTGCATGCATGTGTCTGAAACACAGTGTGTGCCAACAACTTTCTGTGCCTACCTAATTTTTGCATGCATGCTCGGAGTCTCTCCTCAAGATTTGACACTCTGTTGTGCAGCTCCTCGTAGTCATAGGCCCCCATCTCCTCCTGAAGTTCGCTTAGAACTGACGTCAGATTCTGGACCTCCTCCTTAAACTGCAATACCAATTTGGCATCGGCTTTGTACTCCTCCAACACTGGTATCAACGGTCTAAGCTCCTCCATTTTCGCTTTTATGGCCTGAAAGGATTAGAATAAGCTCGGTTGAGTGTCATGCGTGACAAAAAGGAGTCCCGCTGTCCATAAAAGAAAAAAGAAAAGGAGGGGAAAAAAAAAACCACCTGTCTGACCTGGCTACTCTGACTCTATCCTGCCTCTTCACTGACATGAAGACCCCCTGTTTGTGTCCTTGTTTGGTGTTTGTGTCTTGTGAACAGCTGTGTTTTGTCTGTGCAGGTGTGTGTCTGAGCAAACAAACCCCGGAGAATATTCTCCACCCGCTGGACGAGCAGAGCAGGTGGCTCCGCCCCGGCAGTGACCAGCCGTTAAAAAGCAAGCCCTCGGTACACCGACAACAATTGGGAAAGCTCTTTATTGGTCATCATCGTTTAAAATGCAACATCGTATTAAGGGTTACATGCTTTTACATGTCACACACAACAAAGTGTCTCGAATTTTACGTCTATAGTTTTACGTATAGATTTGTTGAGTAACCAAATATGCATAGACAAAAGCCAAGGAAAATAAAATGAATAACAGCAATTGATAATAATAAGAATAATAAGAATAAGAATAATAATGATAATAATAAGAATAATGATAATAAGAATAATAATAGTAGTAGTAATAATAATAATAAATGTATTTACTTTTTAAAAAAGCTTTTAGATGAAAAACTTTAACAGCAGTAACATGCAGGAAGAGATCAGTGGTGGGTTGGTTTGGGAGAGGGGTAGGGTTTCTTAGTCTTAATGGTGCTAAAGATAAATTAACTGTTTGACGCCCAAATGCTCTCAGTACTGTGGCCCAGCTCAGGGGAATCTGGATTTGACCTGCCTCTTCTTCCCTGTGGCTCTCTTTACATGTCTTAAAGTTAGCCCTGCAAGCAAGAAGACGACAAACTGTTGACAGGGGCTAGAGCTTGCTAACCTATCTAACAGACACACAAACAAACAAACAAACAAACGCACGCACACTTAGTATATGCACTTAAGACAGGTTACAGAGTATTGCACACGTGCACTGAATGTGGTGTCATGAGGTTGTTGAGCATGCACAGATGACAGGATCACAACACACAGATGTATCGGTGCAGGTAAAATGACACGAACGCTGAAGATGCTTTAGGCTCAGAGTGGTAAGAATACAATGCACACAGGTCTGGGTATTGAACTTCAGCACTGTTTTGTTACCATCGTAGCACTGAGTACAAAAACTCTGCAGTAGTTAAATGAAATCCATAATCATAATCATCCACTTTTTCTTTGATGAAATAGTTACTAATTAAAGTGAAAACTTTGACAGTTTTACTTTGGCGAACCTTAAACTAACTTTTCTTAAAGGCAGAGCTGAAATGATTAATTGATTAGTTGATTAACAGCAAAAGAAAAGTCAACTATTTGAGAAATGTTTAATAGGAAGTACTTTTCTGAGCAAGAATGCCAAAAAAATGATTGGTTCCAGCTTCTTAATTATGGAAATTGCAAAAGTAAAATGAATATTTCTAATTTTGAAGTATTTTTCAAGCAAAACAAGTGATTTGGTGACATAACCCTGGGATTTAAAAAACTATTATAGGTAATTGATTGAGAACATTTTTAAATTTCATTCAATACCCTGTCCTACTTGCATAAGATTGATTCAAAATTACTTTATTTGAATTGGACAGTAAAGCTCTGAGGATTTAGTGTATGCTAAAACAAAGTATATGACTAGTCGACAAAGCAATGTTTCACAAACAGAAACACTTTTCCTGCATTTAAGTCACATGACATGAGTAGTCACATGACATCCCAAAACACTATTATCTCTCCCAAAAACTCCCTGATACGTGGCCGCTGCCGGATACAAGAGACGTGCCTTTCCGACACTACGTAGTCCCGGATGCCCTCGTCGCATCCCATTAAATACTACAACGGCTATTGCAGTGATTGCAATCGAAATCACCACGCCAACACTTTGCAGATGCTGGAAAATCCGCTGCTATGTTTAAACTGGAATCATCTCATGAGAGGAAAAAACCCAGTTTCATTCGTATAAAATCACTTTTCCAAAAAATATAAATTGCTTCTATTTTGTGCAAAAACTGCAATGAAAACGCAGCTACTGTACAAGGTCACACCATAACTGTGTACACCGCTTCTCCATCAAATCTCCTTATTTGACAGTCCATTTAGGATTCCATCAGATGGTTTTAAAAAGCGAGGTAGTGTGGAATAATAATACAAATTCTTGCAGCTGAGTTTATAAATCCAATCATTTACCCTCTTTACTTATGCATTATGGATTTCTTGGTATGCGGTATGGTAGTTTAGGTAAGTCTGAGCCGGCTCCACAGTGGGAGCACAAACACAAAATGAGTAAGGCTGTGTGTAATGGGCTACAGAGCAGCTATGAATATTTTTGGAGAGGATGGCAGGTCAATGGCTCGAGATGTGGCTCCGTACCTTGTATTGCTTGGCGATGTTCTGCTTGTGGTTCTCCTCCACCTGCCTGAACTTCGTTTCCAGACCGCGGAGCTGGACCTCCATCTTTTCCACATACTGCAGATCCCTCTGGGTCCGCTGGTCCAGCACCTGGATGGACTGGGTCATGTTCTGGACCTGGACATTGGGTCAGAGTAATTAATTAAATTTCCGTGTCTCTCGCTGTCATTGGAGAAATAAGCACGAGATGCAGAGAAAATGCAACAGACTTTCAATATGTTGCTTTTGGCTTGGCATCCATCTGTCAGCTAGTCAGGGGCCTCACACACATGGTGCAAGTGTAACATGCATACTGGTAAGACATTTGGTTTCAGAAACTCCATAAACTTGGCTCTTCTTCTGATTATTCAGGATAGACCTGTTTATGTCTGTATTTTTCAGTCTGCATTAATAATAATCTCCATCCTTAAATGAAAAGGGTTTTTTTCATAAATGTGTTTAAATATTCCTTTTGTGTTGATGGGGTAGTCCCAGCTTCCCGTCTCTGGGTGTTGAGCTGGGTTGCATCATTAGATGCGTTGCTTTGGATCTGTGCAGTACAATAGAAAGTCACGGACTGAGTGTATAGCTGCCTCCCATGATGCCTGTTGGGTTTCCAGGGAGCTCATTAGAGCATGATTCCCATTCTTGTCCGACGGTGACTGAGAGACGCAAACACGAGTTAGTCTGTATGTCGGCGTGCACGCGGCTTTGTCTTTGGTGTGTGAGGAGGATAAAAAGGAGTAAAGGTGGCCACTCTGGGCGTTGTACGACTTTGATTTCCGGGGCTGTGTGTTGCAGAGGAGTTAAGCGGGTAATTACCTTCTCTAACAGCTGCCTCAGTTGTTTGGTGCGGGCATCCCGTGAACACATTGACTGCTGGGGCGCCACCACAGTGCAGACACACCTTCCCTCGCTATCCTGGGCTGAACTGTACACCTGCCACGACTCCTCTGGGTTTGCTGGCAACACCTGAGGACAGAGGAGTGGATAGGAAGAGGGGGGAAAAAAAGAGGAGTTGAATGGTGAAGAAAAACAGCTCAGACAAAGATGAAAGGTTGACACATTCTTATATTTGTTTATGAGATATTTAAAGGCAGTAAGACTCGAGTCTTCACTGCTTTTCCCGCTTTGTGTGTGCGGTGCCTGCTTCATGCTACAGCTGTATTGCACTCATCGCCATGTGGACAACACAAACCGCCAGGCTCCACCCGGTCTGCACCATCACACTGTATATTTTAAAGCCACACAAAGGGAAGATGCAGCCAATCACATGTACACGCTGAAGCTACTCCCATTATCCAGATGGGTTGGGTGTGTGTGAAAGCTCCTGAGAGTAAAGTGTGAAATGTCTGACGTCAGGAAGATAGGGTGTTTTTTTTTTTCTTCTTCTTCTTCTTCTTCTTTCTGTGCTTCTTTTCCCCCTGAGAAACAACTCCAGTTTCTAACCTGCTGATTGGATAAGACTAAATGACTTTGACAAAGACATTCATCAGGCATCAGCAATAAAATGATCAGTGGACAGACCTGCTGATTGATTCAATTAGCGAGAAGGACTTGACTTCACACAATCCAAAAAGGAGCAATCGGAGCGGCTGTTAGTCAAGCTGCACAGTTTCTACCAGAGGATGTGCTGACAAGACAAAGAAAACCACTATCAGGCAGCTGCCTTCAATCCTCAGTGTGTATCTGAAACACAGGCTCGGTGCTGTCACACTGCTCACTCACAAAAATGACGAAATTAAATCTACTTCAGGGGAAAAAAAAAAAAAAATGCATTACTCAATGAAACATAATAAATCAGGAGTCCCTGCACTGCATCCTCTTCCATTACTACATATTTATTTATTTACTCGCCTTCAGCATCCATTGTTCTACATTTAACCTCCACCTGACGGAGCGCTCATAACGTTACCCAGGCGCAGACCTGAGCCCAGGATCCAGCCGGAGCCGGGAGACAGAGGAACAAAGGAACGCTTCATCTTTGACTCTGTAAGTGAAGCTTGTCTCTGACGCGCTCCCATTCACACACACACGGGGGAAAAAAAGAAAAAAAAAAAAAGAAAAGAAGGAATACTGAGGACTCCCGCTGCTTCATGGGAGTAAAAATAACACTGCTTTGAAATTTGTCACATCAACCCGTTATAAACTGGATGTCTTATTTATATCGGTGCCAGAAATAATAACCAGGAGATAACTTTCCACTTAGTGCAGGGACCGACAGGAGCCAGCAGCCCAGTGGCAGCTGGAGCCACATCAAAACGCAGGACTAAGATTTCTATGATTCCTCTCCAAGTGTTTCTTTTTTCTTTTTTTTTTTTTACTTTTACATGCGCCCTGCAAGAGCGCATCACGCTGACAGAATTTCTCCTCTTAAGTATGAATCAAACGCACTCAAAATCTCATGCTGCCTATTTTTGGATTGGAGCTAATTAGGTTGCAACAGTCGCCATTCATTCAGAAAAAAAAGGGGGAAAAAGAAAGAAAAACGCCAACCAGCCGCAGGAAATATGCAAAACTAAGTGCACTTACTCCTGTGCTCCGGTCTGGATAGCCTCCCTGTGCCGCCGTGAGCTTGGTAGTATTGAGCCCCACCAGAGAGGGGAGGGTCTGCGACATCCAGTTGGTGATCATCGCCATGGTGCTGAGCACGACGCCGATCTTCAGCAAAGGCACCGACATCTTTGCGCTCTGCTTGGACTTTATTCAAGCCGTCTTCATTCTACAGACTCCAGCGAGAAACAAGGGAGGCGAGTCATGGTGCCCAGAGCAGCTTGCTGTTTCACCCGGGACTCCGGCTCGGCGGGTCTTTTTTTGGACATCTCCAGTGAAGTCCTGGCGGCGAACGAGTCGGACGCGGCGAAAGACGACCGAAAGTGGAGGAAAAGGGACGAAGGGATAGAGCTGCAACACTTGCTCCAGTGGAGGATACAGAAAGGGAGCGGATAACACCCAGAGCAGCTCTTGGAGGGGGAAACGTCCTCTGGATAGCTCCTCTGTCCGCGTTGTCCCGCACACTGCTGCTCCTCCGGTTCACCGTTACTATTTCGTTCACGCCCGACGGTCCGCCTCCTGCCTCGGTGCGCTCTGTGATTAAGTGCCACTGACTACACACACAGGCTGCTCCGAATGGATGAGAGGAGGAGAAGGAGGAGGTACTACGGATCTATCTATATCGCCCAGACGCAATGATGTCAGCCAGGTTGGGGTCCGTTCGTGGTAATATCTGGCATTGCGTCTGTGTCGCCCAAAGCTGGCCGACACTGACGGTCCCCAGAGGGAATGACAATGAGCCGAGGTCGGCCGACACTGAAGCTGAGTTATTATTTATAGCAGACAGTGACATTTCTCTCTCCGGTGCCCCAAAAAGAAGAAGAAGCTCTCGGGATCCCCCTCGGATCCCTCGTGGTAACAGTAGCATTCATTTAAACTTAAACAAGTCAGGCCTGCATGTCAAAATACACACCAAACTCTTCTGCAAAAATGTCGCAATGCAATGACAGAGGGATGTAAGGACTGTTGGCTGTTTTATTGATGGCATGCTGGAAGCCTTCAGCTCAAAACAGAGGATGAGCTTTTAATCCGTGAGACTCTGGCGCCATCGTGTAGCTGATTTTGGCGTTGCTGGAATAAAAAAAAAAAAAAGGAGGGGGGGAGGGAGGTCTTTTATACTGAAAGGAAGAGGCGGATTACAGGCAACAAATACATCCTTCAAAATAAAAATAAAAATACTCATCACATTCACTGACATTTAGTTTATGCATTAGTCAGTTGCTGCTGCTCAGATCATTGCAGTTGCGCAACCAAGTTTAGTTAACTGGTGCATCTTTGTGATGAGAGTGGCGCTTTAAACAGTTGGAGAGTTCATTACAACAGGATAAATAGTCAATGTTCACAAATGACAAATAATTCATTTGTTCAGAGCCTAGGTCCACATCAGCCTTTAGGCAAATACTCCAGCCTATGGGCTAAATTGCAGTACTGCATGATACATGAGGCCCCCAGAATAGCAGGAGTGGCTCTGTGTCCACAGTTATTTCTGTCGGCTCCATAATGCATTTTTCTGGTTAACTCAAAAATGGAAGGAAAGTTAAAGCTCACTGCGCCTCCATATTTCTCTCCACTCCAACCTTCTCTCTCTCTCTCTCTCTCTTTCATCTCTCCCACTTCTTTGTGGCCTTTGAGGTGAGAGCTCAGTGAAGTGATGGTTCCACAGGTTACTGTGAAGAATCAGTGGGGGTCAGTGCACCGCTGTCCAGCCCAGGTCTAGTCCTGCGTAATGTGGTGCAGTTCAGTACAGCAGACACCAGCTTTTTCCTAATGGATATCACTTCGTTTTCTAAGCTTCACTGCTGCGGATCCCATTCACAGAGACGCCCTCAAAAAGCTCAGGTCCCTCCGCTCTGTATTGAGAGCTCTGTATTTAACGCAGCAGCATCAGGAGGGACGCCACAGGTGTGCTAATAAAAGATGATTGACTCATGGAACAAATCAATTAGTCATTCAGTCACCAGCCAGTCGCTCGGCCTATTTACCAGAGAGATTTATAGGGAGGTTTGTACATGAAAACAATGCTCTTTCATTAGAGTTACACTACACGTGCACAAGGATCAAAAGAAGTGGGGATTTATAATTGTCTACAAGATCCCAAATGTGTAGACGTAATAAAAGCAACACCTGCACAACAATCAGTTATGCAGTCTAATATAATAGTCCTGCATAAAGAGAGAGAGGTGTTGATCAAATTATATGGTAATTTTTTTCAGTGTTGTGCTGTATAGGTGTGGCTTTGATGTTATTTTCACTGTGCAACATGAAGACACAAGTTATGATTTAAAGGTGCAGGCAGGCACATCTCACAATATAATTCAGTGACATATCAAAAATGCAGCATTAAAGCTTGATAAAAGTTGTATTCCTGGCTGAGCTGTTATACTGTATTGCATTATAGCAAACAGGTGTTGAGACTGTAAACATATACACTGGGATCATGCTCATAAAGTAGCAAAAAAAAAAGAAATTACTTTCCCAGCCTGCAAGTGCACTACAAAAGGCACCATATCTCCACCTACTCCACTTCTGCTCGCTTTCTCTCTCTCTCTCTCTCTCTCTCTCTCCCTCTCTTGCTTCATCGCTCAACCAGCCATACTGAATAATAAATAGCTTCAACCCCAGCTGCCAATCACACCACGCATATTGCAATTCAGCTCAACTCCATCTCAGTTTCTCACATAAAACCGGATTGATTTTTCTTAGTTTCATACATTAAAAATCCTTCAGTTTCAGAAATGTTCTCTTTGCTGGACACCCATGTAATTTAATTTTGAGCGGCAAAGCTGTGGACCTGTTTGCAAAGTATATTTAATTGTTTCATGTGCATTTAAATATTGGATCTACATTTTTTCAAATGTAAAAATCTACACAATATTTAACTGCACACAAATCTAAGGCCTTGACATGAGCAGATGTTGCACGGTTTTTCTTTGCATGATGGGTGTTTGTAGGACGATATGTAGGTTGCATGGTGTCAACGTGTCAGGGGCAGCTATACCGCTGCCATCTGTTTTGTCAGGTGTCAGAGAGATGCTTTAGGATGTGGGCCTGTAGCCATGGGGGAGCCACTAGGTGAGGACCAGATGCCGCTCTGGCTGCTTACTATTCTTCCCTGTGTGAACACCAGGCAGTTGCCAAATCCCTCAGCAGAGGGGAGAGAGGTGAATGAATGTGGGCAGAATTAAAGGGGAGAGTGTGCTGCTAATCAGGCGTCTCCCTGCTCCCTCGGCCAGATGTTAAGAAAAGAGCCGCAGCTGCCCCACACTGTCTGAAACTTGAGACTTCTGAAGCAAGGTGGTTAATGTGGTCATTAAGAGGGCATTATTGTTCAGCATCAAAAGGTTGAGGCCATACTGCCTGGATGCTTTTTTTTCCTGATGAGTAATCTGGCAATAAAAGGCTCTCTCTGTCTCTGGATACACCTCTCACTTTTTATATCTGTCTTCAAGCAGCGACGGGATGTGGAGAGGCCTGGCCGTCCTACAGTGAAATGTGTTGCAGGTTACTAAAGCAGGGGCAGTATAAAAAGGGCCTGTCAGTGTTTCTTGTGTTTCTGTTCTCCTGGAAGGGAGCAGACAGGCAGGCTGTGGACTAATATCGACTTACCTTCAAGCAGATGACACACACTCTCAGGCCATCAGAGAGAGACTGTCACCGTGACGCGGGCCCCCGGCCTGCACCGTGCAGGACACGCAGCGAGCCGCCTGAAACCCAAAGTGTAACACGCTCTGTTTCCCTCTCCCCTCTGACGGATGGCTTCCATCAATCAGTGCAAATAGCCACATTGTTCGATTGTGTCAGCATTTTTTTGTGCACTCTGCTGCTGTGCTGCAAGTCCACTTCACATCACAGGCTACACATTTGATGCTTCAGTGCAGGGGAGATAAAATAACAGCAGTAATAACTGTGTGTAAGCTTACAGCTTCGATCAATTTACAAATCAAATTCCACATGAATGTCAAAGCCAAGCTGTTGCTCTATGAATAAAAAATTTTCCGCTCACAGCGAAACTGACGTTTCTCATAAATTCGGGGGGAAATCAATTGCTGGCATATTTTCTGTCGGGGCAATATTATATCAATATTGTTCTAACACATCTGGCTATCAGGGCCAGCAGGGTTTGCTGCAGCCTACTTCCCCAACACATTTTATTGAGTTTGTCACTTGGAGCAGAGTATATCACGGATACACTGGGAGTAGAGATTACTTTATTGATAGTACCTCAGTGGCACATTTGATTTTTTAGTCTCCAATTACCAACCACAAATTGATTGGATTCACACGACAGTGAAGCCCATGAAATATGAGTCTCTGTTCAAGCAAGGGCAATTAAATCATCAAATCCTTCAATCCAGTGGTAGCAGGGCCCTGCAATAAATAATTTTAATCCCTTGCCCCCCCCCCCCCCCCCCCCCCCAACACCTTTTACTGATTGTGAGCATCTACAAAGGCAACAGTTTAATGCAACAGTAACTATTATATGTATTGCTGCAAATGGCTTTTTAGATAGCAGGAAGTAATCACTAGTTCCAGTGAAGAATCACAGAGATGCATTTTATTGTGCAGTGATTTTGTTTACTACTGAGCTGTGTGTGGCTTTACATTGCTGGACTAAATGTTCTCTTCCCCCTCACACACAGGCAACAGTAAGTCACAGTGTGGTCACTGAGCATGCTCAAAACACCTTCTCTGAGACACTGCATTTGATTGTTGAGCCCTGAAGAGCAGCAGCCCATACTCTGCCACAACAATGGCCTTTATAAAAGAAAGCTACAGGCAACACATTGCACTAGAACAATAAACCAGCAGCTGATTATTCTGACTCTTGTCTGCTAATGAGGAAACTGATAGATCGCGGTATGTTTCCCTCTGTATGTGGCCGGTTTAACAGCCCCGGTGGTGGAGAGACTGAGCAGGGCTCTTCTGGATCTATCCGCGCCCGTCAAGCACAATGTATTCACATCATGTAATCCCACCCGTTAATCTGTTTAAGCGGGGTAGAGGGCTAATTCACCGGGGCTCTTTATACGAGGTAACCCGGTAATCTCTGAACGGATCTGGAAGCCAATTAATCGTGTTATGTTCTATCTTTTTTTTTATTATTTTTTTTTAACAACAACAACAAAAAAAAATACACACACACACACACACACACAGAAGGTGGAAAATGGCGTTTAAATTAAAACAAAAAAAAAAACCTACTTGGGTGAGTTCTGTGCCCATGAAGATGAGGAGAATCAGAGTCAGGAGCTTGCTCGCAGGCTGCATCTCTTGCCTCCGGTGTGTGTGGACCAGCGGTCTCACATGCAGATCGAGTCCCTTTGCGTCCCCCCGCACAGCAGTCCTTTCCTCGCTCCCGGCTCTCTTCTTGCGTTGTGGAAGTCGCTCGATTCTTTTCTCTCTCTTTTATTTATTGTATGTATTTTTTTTTTTAAATATATGTTATTATTGGTCTTTATCCCTCAGCGACCCCGTAGCAGAAAGCGACAGATCTGTTTCACGGAATCGTCTCTGTGCATATTCAGTTCATATCGGGAGCCTCTATCTTCCGCGCCTCTCCCCTCGCTCTCCGTGTGGCCGCACTTATTTATCGCTGCGACGGACTGGGATGAACATTGGGCTAAAGACGCGCAAACACTGTCGTATACACGGCTATAAACCTTCACTCTGATATTGCCAAAAGTTTACCTCCCCGCCTCAAGCTGCCGTATAAGCTCTCGATGAAAAAATGAGGGTGACGGCGCTGTACATGGTGCTGAAAGCGGAAGTTGCATCGCAGAGAGAGGGAGATTTAAATTGGCAGGCGTTCAGGAGGGAAGACGCCTTTCCAACATGATTTTCTAACTTGTCACAGGAAAAAAAAAAAAAAAAAAAAAACGTGGGCCAACCAACATCTTTTTTTTTATGGGTTTGGATTTTGTTTTTTTATTTACAACAATTTACTGACTCGCTGAAACCATTTCCATAATGAAAAATAGTTTCAGTCTTTGCTGAATGAAATTGCGATAAAGCAGTGACGTATAATCCCATGCTAAATCTATTTGAGTCCATAATGTTTCCTGCTCTCAAACACACACAATGTTTCCTGTGTATTACAAAGCCTCTAAAATCTCTTAGTGTAAGACATTTTATTTTTGGAGTATGACTGAGTATAGAGCCATTATTTTTATATATTATTTTAATTCTAGAAATTCATTTTGAGAAGGTCCATTTGATAAACTGATTTCATATTGTATCTATTCAGTTAACTGATCAATTCTATCTTCTATCAATTTTATTTAACTTCAACTACCAGGACGCTCACTTCTTTATATATGCATTATTTGGTCTTAAATTATTCCAATGTGTGTAAAAAATACAGGAATCAACCTATAAAATACCCAGCAAATGTACACTTTTAATTTTTGAATGTCGGGCTGCAATTAATGATCAGTTTCTTGTTTCACTAATTCATTGTTTTGTCTCTAAAATGTCGGTAAGTAATGTTATTTCCCACAGCTCAAGGTTGTGCCCTCCATTGTCTCGTCTTTTTCGACCAACAGTCCCAAATCCCAAGTACATTTCATTTACTGTAATGCACGACAAAGAAAAGCATCAACTCGTAATCAGCTCGTGATTGTTTAATCATCAAAAATAGTATTTTTTTCTCTTGATCAATCGATTGATGGGCTAACTCTTCCAGCTTTAGTCTCCAGTTCGATAAAACCCCAAAATGTCCGAGAGCAGTGTGTTTAATGGAAGCTATGACCCTGTCCAGGGTTATTCCGATTAAAAAGCCCCCACACATTAGATCTATACAGGTGGTTTATAATAATTTCACCCCCTCCTGTAGACCGAGTTTGATTGACATCTCTCTGAACCTCCTGTTAACCTTGTTGAACCTCTAAGGGCGGGACAAATGACATCTTCTTATTGGACTCCGGTGAGCTCAGCTAATTCCTGTTGTAGCTTAAACACAGCAGAGATCTCATCAGACACCTGTGGGGTTGTGCGGGGCCTCCACTTTACAGTTGTGTGGTTGTATGGGAATAATTTAATCAGTTATTGGTTCTGTCAGTAGATAGAACTGGTGTATGTATGTGTGTAGCAGTATGATTTATGCCTAGAGCTACACTATGTAGAATACTTTTGATACTCAGGCACCGTGTGTCTGTGTGGGCCGTGCTGTACTGATCCCATTGTGGATGTCAACAATAGGTTCTTAATTGGGCGTTCATGTGATGATGAAGCTGTTCTGCGTCTGCCTGTCTGTGACAGTCTGAACCACATTACACACTAATAGCTCAGTGGCCTGTAGACAGACTCTCGGCTGAGATGAATTCTCTTTTGGGGGCCCAAAGATGCATAAATCACTTCAGTAATGGAACTGGGGCAAGATCATATCTGTATTCTCTAATGTGGACTCACATTTGTCTGTTAGCAGATTTTGGCTGTTTGTCTGTGCACCTCAGAGAAGTAAGACGAGGTCAGACTCATCAATTTCACTTTCTAAGAGCAGGATTTTGATTAGCGTACAACACCGTGCAGGCCACAGACAGCACGGCCTGTGGTGAAGGCACGTGCATGTACGCGTGATTACATGGTTTTTTTTAGCGTGCTACTAGCAGTGCTAGTGACTGAGTTTCAGCTTACTCAATGAGGATTTGATTATGGGACAGGGGAATGAGATCTGTGAGTAATCAAAGTGGAATGCTGCAGACATAAAGAGGAACATTTGTTTGTCGGCAGGAACATTTCCCTGAGTGGTGGTACACAACCCACACACTGGACAGCAGGGGACACATCTCACTGGCACTTTGGCTAATATTAAAATTTGTCTTGAAAGCATGAAGCCACAGTGGATACGAATAAGCAAAGCAGACCCTTTAATCACGCCTGATGAAATGTTTGTTATTAAAGGAGCTATTTCAAAGTTAGCTACATAGCCAACGTTAGCATTAACAGCTGTTTAGTCAAGAAGAAACGCTGCGAGTTCAGCATCAAACTTTGTTCCTTCACTCACTAAAAGCTGTCTCCAGAGGCGGAAAGCAACACCAATATTAAATCTTTTTTCTATCACGTCTTTTCTTCTACTGAAGTTAACAGGCTAACCAGCTAGCCCCGGCCCGTCTCATCACTTTCCAATATAGACTAACTGTAGCCTCAGGAGGACGCCCTGAGGACGTAGCGCTGCTCAGAGGGCGTATTATGACCTCTTGTATTACAAAGACAACGATGGCTAAGCTCTTGTCAAGCCACAATCACCACCTCCTGCTCCCAGCGAGAAACCGCGTTCAGCAGCAGAGAAAACTCACAAGTATCCCCTTTAAGAGGCAAAGAACAGAAAGGCACTTTGGACATGTGTTTGTCTGTGTTTGGATGTTTTGGGGCTTGTGTGTGAGAGACAACGCTGAGCTCCTGTCAGATTAATTAGCAGTTCCCTGCATATTTTTACTTTGCAAAGGTGAGGCGAGGACACAATAATGCGTCTCCTCACGTTCTAGTCTACTCTTGCTTGTAGAGAGAGGATCACGATGAGGACAGTGGTGAGGAAGTGATGAATGGAGAAACTTTCAAAGATTCTGAATGTCAACACAGGGAACAGGATGATGATGAAGCACCAGTGTGATTTGGAAGAATTCGATGAGAACGCTGTTCAAACAGAGCAGAGCTGAGTGGGGATGTTGATTTAATGTGGCTGCTCGTATGTGGATATTTCTGCTCAAGATTCATTTCCTGTCCATTGAGCTGAAAATGCAAATTTCTGGAATGTCTTGTTTGCATGCAGATGCATGTAAAATGTCTTCATCACAGGTGCATTGGATGGGGGAAGTCGCTCTGAGTAAAATGCACGCACTGTGTTAATGCTCTGAGAAGTTGGAATGACTTTGAGAGATGACTGGGACTGATTGGACACCCTCCCTCACCCCTGACTCTCACTTTTCTCACTCTTTACTTCTCTTTGTGCCTGCAGCATTAACTAAAAAGCCAAGATTTGGCATAGTTATCCAAGTTTCACAGAAAAATTGATTAACCTTCCAAAATTTGTCCTCATTTGAGAAAGGCCTAGTTCTTTCATCAGCCGAGTTCTTTTCTTCTTCTTTGCAGTTAGGTTTTTGTGAGTAAAGTGTGTATGTATGTGTGTGAAAGTGAGAGGGAGCAAGAGACAGAGAGGAACCAAGCAAAAGAGCTCCAGTTTAAATTTAGGTCTTAATAGAATTTGTGTCTTTCCTCTCAGGCACGCAGCCATTACTTCCCCCTTTCATCACTTTCTCTCCCTGTGCTCTCTGCAGACCTGATGCTACAGATAGCTATTAAAGATATATTCCATACTCCTGTTATGTCTCAGTGATGCTCTGTTCATTTAGTGTGATGTGGGCCCAGTCTGGCCGGGTCTAGGACCTTGATCAGTTTTGTGCTCACAGGGAGGTCTCCATAAAAGTATGATTTAATAGCCCCCTGTGTGTTGATCTTGAGTCAGTATTAATGTATTGGATAATCACTCGATCAGCATTCAGACCTTGGGAGGATAAAGGAGAGAGTGTTGTACTGAGAATGAGGAAGAAAAGACGATGGAGGAGGAGGAGGAGGAGGAGGAAGGGGGTGGAGAAAAAAGAAAAGAGCATGTAAGAGAAATGAAGCAAGATCTATCTATACAAATGACAAGTATGTCTGTTTTAGAAATTCTCAATAGAACCGACCTCTGTGAAACAAGAAACTGCACTTTTTATACTTGAATATTGAGCACACATTCTGAGTCCCTGCAAAGGAAAAAAGTTTGGTGTGATGAATCATTTTTCACTCATTCGACTCCATCTGGATGGATGGATCAGCATCAGTTACCAGATGTTAACCATGTTTTTAGGTCTGTAGTGATACACACAGCCATCTACTGTGAAACATTAGATCCAATGATTGCCCCACATGATTGTATACCAGCTAAGGGATATTAGACCGTGTTTACAGCCTTAGGTGCACCCAGTGAAGCAAATATATGTTTCCCCTCATGCTGCTCCCATACTGCAGGATGGTAATGTCACTACCGCTGGAGCAATTCAAGAGCGGCTCCATCGATGTCGAGATGAAGTCAAACACATTATGTGGTCTCTCCAATTGCCACATCCAAAAATCATTAAAGCTTTATGGGAAGTTCAGAATCACAGAGTAAGAATTAGATTATTAACATCCAACCTCCCTGACCTGACCTTGTTCATTACAGAATTGGATGGATGGACTAGTAATATCTCACTCCACACACAGCTGAGGACTTTAAGTAGTTTTAGACATTTCTGCAAATGACCATTTGTCAAACCCCTCCCCTGTCCAAACCATAGCTTAGCAATCCTAAGGTGGTTAGGAACAGTAGATCTGTCAAGCTTCAGACGTCTCAATATGCTGACTGTTTGCCTGGGACATGTAGCGTTAGCCTCAGTCTTTTAGCATTATAGCATGTATGTAGCCATCAAGGGCATATTTAAAACCTTTTAAAAAGGACTCGTTTCAAAACAGTCTGACACAAATTTTCAACCATTATCCGCTGAGTCAACAATAAATAAGTCGCAATACTTCGGTAGCTAGCTGTAGCTGACATATTTTATTGTAGCTAGCTAGCTGCATGTAAACTGCATGTAAAGAAAAAGCGAGGCGGGGCAGGGTGGGGCGGGGCGAATGATGAATCCATCTTTTTCACAGATGCAGGTATTTGGGAAGATGACTGAAACATTTATACGAGCTGATTGTTCTGTAGGTGGTGTAGGCTGCTGTAAGCGTTGCTGAACCGACAGTTTGCTATGGTAAACACAACCAACTCTATATGCCCTGGGGTGGAGAAGCCTGCAGGCCAACCCTCAGGCCCTGCCTTTGATTCACTGACTAAGCACTATGATTTAACTAATGCAGACATTTACAGCAACAGCAAAAAAAAAAAAACTAATTAAAATTGACAAATATTATGCACCTTCTGCCATAAAAACACAGCCTTTCCAAAGAGATCCATACATATTCACCCTGCGACACGCTTACTGTAGATGCTCTTTTATTTAGCACTTCCAGTCTGATGGTGTGCGCTGCTCAATACCACACAGTCAAAGTCACGGTCTTTACAGCTGAATGACTGTATGGGTTTAGAAGGTTTCAATGTGTCTGTATTGGCCTATTTGTTTTCCATTCAGTTGCTTTAAACCTCCCATTAAATCCAAGGTTTGTGTATTTCTCCCATCATCTCTTAATTATCCGTTCCATTTATTTCTTTATTCACTCCATCCTGTGTCTCTGCCGAGATACTATCGTCCTCAGTCAGACTGTGCAGCCTGTCTCCATGTTCCTCTGCCTCTGAATAGGCTGCAGTGCTGTTAGTGTGTGTTGTTGCTGGGGGGCTTATGTTAGCCAGCGATGGCTATGGTTCTGATTTATGTGTGTGTGTGTGAGTGTGTGTGTGTGAGTGTGTGCAGGCATGTGTGTGAGTGACATCCCCGGAGGGACCTCTCTGCCACAGACATCCATGCATCATAATGCATCAGCTATATACAAAATTGATGACCAGAGGTTATGTAGGTCAGGCCAGAATGATGCTGCAGACATACACAGAGGGACACTGACAGACAATGGAAGACAGGGGGAGGCTAAACAGACCGAGGCCGTCGTGGATAAACAGAAAGCATAAAAAATAAAAAAAATAGTCAAGAGAAATGCAGCAGGACATGGACTGATGGATGAGCAACACAAGACAATGGAGAGAATAGAGTAAGGGAGAAGGATGGGGAGAGCTCACAGTCACTGTTGATGTTAGTATTTCTGTCATACGGTACCATCCTTTGTTTGCTCATCACACACAGCTTCTCTGTGTGGTTCTTGTATTCATGTCAGAGATAATTACAGGAGGATGCCGTCAGTTGCCAGATCAGTAGTTAGAGGACGGAGCTGCATCTCAGCAATGTGCTTTCCACCCTACTGGGTTGCCAGATTTGTGAATGTCTTAATTACCCTGTATAAGCTCGCAGCAACGCCTCACCTTCTGCATGTCCTCAAATTATAGCGTCGCTAGGCTCCAGATTCCTTCATTGTGTTTGCCTTGAAGGTCAACGCATTGGGTTTTAGCATTTATTTGATGCTTGTTACTGTAGTTATGTGGAATATACAGCTTTTAAAGAGGCTGATTTGTCTCACTTTTAGCTGTTTGGTTTGTACTTTGCAATTTCTGTAAATGCCATTACTAGCTATGTGGTGATTAAAGCTGCTATAACCAATATTTGTAGAGTTTCAATGGAACAATCAAATACATATTTGTGAAAATGTATCACTTGTAGTGACAATTAACACATTTCCCTCAGGTCTTTGGGGTGGTTTTTTTTTTTTACACCAATATTTTGGTCTTAGAATGAACTAAAACACAGCAACATTATTGTTGGTTCACGCTCACTGCTCTTGATAGTGTAACCAGACAGTTTTCAGCAAAAAATGCTCCGATTAACCCACCACAGGCTACACGACCGGCACCAAGCAGCTGGTGAACATAGTGGAACATTTGGTGTCCAGAAACACATCTCCAAATGAATGTTGCTCTGTGTCTGCTAAGCAGCTAACACTTGCTAACGTGATGCTCCATAACAAAGATGAAATTGTATACACTTCCTGTCTTTTAAGTGAATCCGGTCAGCTGGTATGAAATGTGACTGTAGCCGTACAGTAGCTAATACTAATAGCTAATTTATTACTTATTTGCATCCTTTGGAAAAGAAAAGACAAAGATACGCTGTTCCTGGTATTGCAGCCTATTGCTGCACATAGGTTGGGCATTTTTAACACTAACTGATGGACTATTACTTGTCCATGTCAAAACAATAGAAAGACACTGAATACAATACAAATTCGTGCCTTATTTTGATGCTTGTTTTCTTCTTAAAATCTGATATCAGTCTAATAATGTTACATTTTTTACCCTCCAGACCTGCTGCTAGTCTCCTAAAGGGGCAGGAAACCCATGTGACGCAGATACAGGTGTGCTGTAACCTGTCTGAACCGTCTCTGATGTTAGTGAAGGTAAAAAGGTCAAAGGTCCCCAAATCCAAAAATCAATTAATACAGGTTTAAGCATGATAACTTGTTATATGAGTCGATTCATGACAGTTAGAGTAATATTTCCACAACAGCATTGGAAATGTGTTTCTCGTTGCTGGAACTTGCTATCAGTACACAAGATTTGGTTGATCTCTCTCTGCAAATTATATCTCACTATTTATCATTGTCTGGAGATTGGATTTGCAAGCCTGACATTGTGTAACTGTTCCATACATAAATTGTTCAATTGTACATTGCGAGAGAAATTGGTTGAACAGTGCACGCACACAAGGAAATGAACGGCAAGATGAGTAGACAAGAAAAGTGACTTAGTATTCAAAGTTGGTTCTGAGAAACTTTGCCAAGCTGCTCGCAAGTGATTTATGAGGGCGAATGTGTGCGATTTGTTCTTGAGTGCAAAAAACTGCCCTCTCAGTTTAATAGTGATTTGAATGCGATTCAGGATTCCTACATGAACATTATACACAAGTACTGTGGAGTTCAGTTAAACACTATTTCAAAGACCATCAAAGGAAGCACTCGGATTATAGTGATGTATTTGCTACTGTGAGACATCATAGTGTGAGTGTTACAACTTCAAAGCGGCAACTGCAAGTTCCACTGGCTTTAACACTGGGGTGCCATAGAAACCAAAAGAACAAAAAAAAAAGAAAACAGTTTGTGTAGAAATAAAGACAGCTCATAAATCAAACAGCATTGAGTATCCTCAGTGTGTTGTACCAGGATAATCTTTTTAACATCCAAAAGAGGTCTGGCTTTTATCTGCATACTCTTGTTCCTATTTGTGGGCTGTTTTTGACAGATGATGTCATCTGTACCTGTGGGGGGTGGACACCTGTGCCATCTCAATGCACCTCAGTGCAGTTTTTGTTGAGACACTGTGTCAGAGAGATGCTGACGGCTCTTATAGTTTTTCACGGTTGTTTGTGCTGTTGTAATGGATTGCAGGGTATTAAAAGGGTGCTCCTCATAGTTTGTCCACCTCTCCTGACAGCGCACCTTTAATCAAGTTGTGCAGAAACCCTGGTATTTTCCCCTTTTATGTATGTATATATATATATATATATATATATATATATTTCTGTCTCTCCTCGCTCTCCTTCTCTGTGTGTGACATAGTTTTCATCTTTTTGTGCTGTATCTGGAGGGTGCCAAGGCAGGGGAATTCATCATCCTAATACACCGTGTATAAGCACTTGTTAAAAACCCCACACTGCATTTTTTCGATATTCATTATGGTTGTAATATTTCTGCTTTGGCTGCCTAAGGCAACATCTGCAGCCGGTCAAAGAGCATCATTGAAAAGCATGAAATCAAGCAGTATCTGGTGGAACTCCCACATATGAAAGGAGTGGCTGTTCAGGAATACTGTTTTGGCTGGAGGAGAGATCCCACACACACACACACACACACAGTAAGACATGGTATATATGTGTGTGTGTATGATATTTATTTGTACAAGTTTGCAAGCATTTCAAAATTAATCCACGCATATTACAACTAAATCAATATGCAGTAATATGACTCAAGCTACTATGTGCACAGTGATGTACATAAATGCAATGTATGCACAACCATGTACTGTATGTACCTACAGTCAGACACGAAATCTAATTTCTCATCTCTTTCATATCTTTAGCTTCACACACAGACATGCATTTAAATGACCATATATTATGTCCATGTGGACCAAAGGTGCACTTCTTACATATTATTCATTCTATACTACGCCATACACACATTCATCACACAAATTCCAAAACACATTATACAAACACACACAAGTGGACTATGACCACGTACACACACACACACACACACACACACACACACACACACACACACACACAAAGTTACACAGCCAGCAGCTTGCATATCTAAATGTAATTTCCTTTGATTTGTTTATCGCATTTGTGCCACACACACAAATAGAGACGCACCTACATACATTAAAAATGAAATGAGTTTGCCTGGTGCTATGGATGATAATGATGCTGTTTAGGTGTTCACTTTGTCGATGCCCCCACTCCATCCCCCCATCCCCCCCCTCCTCCCCATCCCCAGGCAATGCATTCAGTCTGGGTTTGTGTGAGTGCCATTAAAAAAAGGCAAGTAAATGTCATCCAGGGGGACAAACCGCCCTCAGATCCAAACTGACTATGTATTTATTTTTATTTAGAAATGCATTAAAGATATAATCGTGAGTCAGATGTCAAGATATGCCACATCCATCCATCCATTAGCTATAGCGCTTATCCTTTTGAGGGTTACGGGGGTGGATGGAGGCAATCCCTGCTGACACTGGGGAGAGGCAGGGTGCACCCTGGACAGGTCGCCAGTCTATCACAGGGGTAGATATGCAACATTAACATTTCAATCCATGGCAGTGCCTTTATTTCCTCACATATTGTCTTCAGTGTGTCTTATTTTGCAGCAACATTATATAAAATATAAATATACAGTAGGGTGAGCTATATTTACCGCACTTGTACACTGGGATTCATTTGACAGTCAATGTAATTAATCATTCATTAGACTGAATGATATTATATAGAGAAACTATTTCCAGGACAGTATGTGAGAAAGTGTGAATTATGAATATAGTGTGCTTGTCAAGTAATGTTTTGCTGAATGCCTTCTCCCAGCACCCCATTATTTTGAATGTGAGATGGTATAATCGCAGAGTCACCAGAGTCAGCAGAGAGATGATGGAAAGTGACAGTCTGAGTTGGTGGCACTGTAATGAATTCTGAACTTAATGCAAATAAACTGTGGTTTGCTGGTTCTCAACATAAATCCCTCCATAGGTCACCCCAGACAAAAATGCTTATGTTTTCCTTGTAATTCATCCTTGGCTGAGTCTATAATTAGATTCCTGAAGCAAAAACACATCATGATCCCCGCGCTTACGCTGCCCTCGTTGCATCACCGTTCCTCAACTCTGACTTGTCAATACGTTGCAACACTAATCAAGCAGAATGTCGACATGCAACTTCGATTTCATATGAACAGTGGAGGCGCCTCGCTGCGCCTATGTACGTCTCATTTAGCCCTGTATCTGCGCTGAGTTGAATGGCCGAGCCCCCTGCTAGCTGGTCCATCATGCAGCAGCACAGATTAATGTTGATCATGTGTCCAAAGACTGATGATCAGTTTGAGGTTAAAATCAATAGCTCAGTCTCCCAGGTCTCCTTCCTTAAATACTGGGCCCCGCAGGGGAAGAAATCAATGCCCACACCAGAGTCAGGTGCATGATCCAATTACACCTGTGTAGCAGCAAGCATCCATCTTGCAAGTGGGCATTCACAAAAGGTGCACACAAACACTGACTGAGAGATGGAGACACCCCACGCTACAGTTGAGACATAGTCAATCTCACCCCACCTCCCCCATCCTTATAGGCTGCCACAGACATGTGCAGAGATGGTCGCTAGCCAACAAGCTAACTTAAATATTTTAGCTAGGAAACATTTTAGAGTAATTTTGCCTGAAAATAATTCATTTTTCACCATCGTCTTATGCAATTTTTAATCATTGTTTAAATAACATAGGTACTGATAATATATAGTAATCAGAGTAATGGAGATTTATAACACTAATTAGTCACATTAAACAGAGACAAAAACTTAATTTGCGCAAAGACAAGGAGGTATTTTGACTGATTTGTCATTTTCATGCTTTTTGTGCAGCTCGCTCTCATATGCTACACATGTCAATACACCAGACACACTGTGACGAACTGATTCGTCACGTTTTCTCAGCCTGTAGATCAGAGCGGATTGTGAAACCTTTGTAAGAAAACATAAATAAATAAATACAGGCATCTTAATTCAGCATGAATATAGCATGCCAGCAGATATACTCAGATCTCGCTCGGGGCGTCAAACATTTACAATTACTCTATAAAGTCATTGCCGCTCTATTATTTCAGGAGGCTGCACGGTGAACAGTGTAAATCAACACAACCCTGCAGAGCTGCTTTCTGACAACACTTTTTTTTTCTCGTTTTACAAGAGAAAGTTGAGGGCTTCTTACTCACATCTTCATATCAGTGCTGTCTGTGAACAGAGCGCTCGCCTGAGTTAGATTTGTGTTGACAGATCCACATCGTGTAAGAGTGTGTGTGTGTGTGTGCAGCTGGCACGGGACAGGTAGATGCTTTAAAAAAAATCTGTTGCTTCAGCTGGACACTGAGTAAATCAGCCCTGCTTTTTCTTGCCAAAAATGCTCACTGTTCTCTTTTGCATGTGAGTGTATATTTGATGTGTGAGAGAACAAAGCAGTGCAGAAATGATTTTGGATTTGCAGTATTGATGTGTGCACGCAGACCAACCCTAACTGAATGCCCAAAGCATGTAATATTAAACTGCACCAACAATTCTCTGAATGAATCTGACACCATGCGCTCAGCTTCTTCAAACTGGCAGGAGGGGAGGGGGGTAAAGGGGAGGGGGGGTAAATTGTCAGTGTGATGATGAGCAGGCTGGGCACTGTCGACTGCTCTTTTTGAAATAGAATTTCTAATGTAATCTGAACAAGCATCCGCAGGCTTCGACGGGATTCCTTTCTGTGTTTGATTTAGTTGCGATGGTATGAGAAACGATGGTGTTTGCAAATTAATTTCAGCCCTAATGCAGAACAGAGGTCCCATCCAAACATGAGCTTTCCCCACCCTCCATCTATTCTAGGCATAGCCAGGCAGCGGCTATGAATGAGTAATTTGCATCACATTGGGCATCATTAGCAGCCTTTACGAATCTTTAGACAGTGAGAGTGTTGCTCCTTTTTTTTTTTTTTGATGAGACAAAAAAAGTGTCTTTCCCCTCAAACTCTGCAGGCAAGAGAAGACGCAACAATCAAGATGGTTTCTCTTTTCTTCGGAGGTCTAATTTCATTCTGTGAATAATTCATTATAGTAAATACACTTTACTCAGCCCCACCCAACTTAGCTACTGCTGTTACACCTGCTTTCCAGTCTAAGATGCATGGCACAACACAGCTTATAGGGACAGAATTGCCACTTGAAAGATATAGCAATTATTATTTTTTAAATAATGGTTTCAGACAAATGTAGAAAAAAAAAGCAGGCTCCTCTTTCTCAGTAACTGTCCATACATTTTCCAGGAAAAAAAAAAAAGAAAAAGTCTGCAGCCTAACAAACATAAAAGACATAGAAATAGAGCAGCAGCATGTTCTTGTACTCCATTTTTGTTTTGTTTACATGTAAATATGCCAGTCTACTGTATCCTCCCCACGTATTTTCAGGAGTTCGTTACCATGGCGTTGGCTGTGGGAGATCTGATACCAGAATAAATGGCTGGTTGGACCCAAAAGTGCTGGTTTGTGTCTCATTCATCTCACAACACACGAGTCAGAGTTCACAGCTGCTACATAAACACATTGTTTATTTCATGTCTTATATGGGTTTTCTTTTAAAAATGCTTTAAAAAAAAATGACACAACTGAGAAACAGAAACTGAGAGCAACTGCTTCATCACAACAGGCCTGCCAATCACTGCTCAGGGGAGGGGCTTAGAAAATGGTTAGTTGTGTGTAATTAATTATGTAGACAACACTGCTGCTGTCAATACGCATCTTGTTTGTCCCAAATATTCAACATGCCTCCCATTTATCGCCCAATTTTACTACTTTACTTTCTTCATCACACACACACACAAACACACACACACACTGACAGATAGAGAAAAGAGATGTACAAGACGTCACCACCATTTGGTGAGGGGAGGGGAGAGAAGATGAGGGTCCGCCTGCAGTGAGAGTGGACAGGCTCCTCTCTGCCTCGGGGCAGCTTGAGATTTCCCTCTTTACTCTGCTGTAGATGATTCAGTTTTCAGCCAAGTGGTCTGGGAAGCTACATTCGCCCACAGGAGGATACGCTGCCTTCATTAAGCTCAACTTCCTGCTAATACAGCACTCAGCTCGCTAATACAGGTGCGTTACATTTCACAGGAAGAGAGTTCACACGGAGCGCTGCCTGGAATTGAGATGCCTGTATAGGAACGTGGCAGCTCCTGGTTTTATGTCCAGTGGGTGTACATTATTAAACTGCTGTCCCGCCCCGAGTTGGTTGGGTTGTAATGTTGTGTTTCAGGAGAGGTCTGACATCCCCACCCTCTGGGCCTGTCTGACTTTCTCACCGACTCCATCAACAGCAAAAAATAATAAAGAAACTGCGAGTTGTTTTAGTCTTGGGGTTTCAGGTGAGGTGCCAGCCAGGATATGGGAGAAGACACAATGATGATACAAAAATACCAATTCAGGTTTATTGGATACAGCTTTGAGAGCGCCTCCTGGCCTGCAGCACTTTGCCTTTTGACATCTCCGATCTGTGATTCCTGTTCCTGTCCACAAGTTGTAAAACATTGCCAAGCCAATTAGAGATCACACCTTTCATCGCTCTCTAAAACTTTTATAACTCTTGACTCTGGGTGTTGGCCAGGGTTTGAGAAAGGATTTGTCCAGGAGTAGATAGTGCTGCAGTTCGTCCTGTGGAGAGAGATAGAGAGAGAGAGAGAGAGAGGGAGAGAGAGAGGGGGGCAGAGAGAGGGAGAGAGGGGGGAGGCAGAGAGAGGGAGAATGACATGCAGTAAAGGCCGTCCGATGCGGGATTTGAACCGGGGCCGACTGCAGCGAGGACTGTAGCCTCTACACATGGGGTGCCTGCTTAAACCACTACGCTACACGACGCCCCGTACAATGATATCTTTACACATAACTATATTATGACATTTTTTCACGTTTTTATTCCTTTTTCACTCTTTAGCCCTTTTTATACCATGACACATTTATACCTTACTATACTGTTAAACTTTTTTTCATGATTTTACACCTTAGTATGCTTTGTCATTTTTCCACTTATTTTGCAACACTTTTTAGGCCTTATTATACTATAATGTCGTTACACCTTATTATACTATTACATTTTTTGATGTTTCTATGAGTTATTATACAATGCGTTTTTTCAGTTAT
>NW_019525233.1:1414814-1421055 GCF_002814215.2 Seriola lalandi dorsalis | reverse complement strand
ACTGAAAGACAAAATAAGCGCCAGAGAACGAGTGGAGGACGGATGGAGGGACTCTATACAAAGATAATGGGGAGGAGAGGTGAGTGACAAGTGTAGATGGTGTCACCGGGAGCAACTTTCTACCCTTCTCCCCCGCTCTCTCAAAAAGTGACACACACACACACACACACACACACACACACACACACACACAAAGATGATGCCACCTTCATGCCAAAGTCTACACAGAGACAATGATGAAATCAAGAAGGAAATCATGACAGTAGAAACAAAAAAACAACCTTCTCCTCATT
Source organism: Seriola lalandi dorsalis (assembly GCF_002814215.2). Classification (NCBI taxonomy): domain Eukaryota; kingdom Metazoa; phylum Chordata; class Actinopteri; order Carangiformes; family Carangidae; genus Seriola; species Seriola lalandi. Next base: position 1,420,762 of record NW_019525233.1, on the reverse strand, counting down.
ACCAGGTTAATAAAATAATAAAAAGGTGAAGTCGTCTGTCAGTCTCAACAACTGTGCATCTTTTTCATTCTTCTTCTTTTCTTCATCTTTTTCTTTAAATTCCCATAACTGGAGGGACCATACCAGTTATATTCCAGGAAATCATCGTTTTATCTCAATCAACTTGCAGAGGAGTGAAACTGAGATCATCATATTCATCCATTTGTCGTGATACAGTTTTTGTGCAGCAAACCTTATTGACCCTGATGACGTGTTGAAGGAAGCTCAGAGATTTAAATTCAGGTACAACACTGTTGAGTAATTCCCACTTTGTGCAACATCTGCATATGGCATCTATGGTATAGTTAATGTTAGAGAAAGTTTGTGTTTGCAGTTAATGGAAACTTAAACATCGACTGTGGGTATTTATCAAAAGCCGAACTTCCTCTTGCTCTCCCGCTCCTCTCCCATCGACCAGTTTAATTTATTTCAATCTTTATTTTTCTTCCATTCTTTCTCCTTTTAGCTGCATTTTGATCGGCACTAAGTAACTAAGACACCAGCTAATCATTAACTTTGTTTGTTGCTCGGTGCTGGGCAGGCAGTGTGCATATTGTGGCTGCAGAACTGTGTTGATGAGAGCAGAACCAAAACAATGAGCTAAAAGAGACAAAAAGGCTCTTTAGAGCTGCAAAGTTGAGTAATGAGGTTAAAGCACATTAAGCAGCAAATTTCAGACCATATTTACATCTCAATAAGTGCAGCTGTGAAATAAATCTGTTTGCAAGCTCAGTCTCGGTCGTGTTCATGAAACGCTCCAACAAGGAGGTTTCCGCAGATAAAAGAAAGAAGTTAAATCTATGTTCATTGTGATGGATTACGTATAAGAAAGAAAATTAAAAATGGCTTCCAAGTTAATGAAGTTTCATGAGGTACTGAAATGAAACCAGTAGCTGGAAACAAAACGCTGCCTGGAAGGAACAAAATCAATCTGAAAACTTCAGAAAGCGGTCGACAGCAGTGCAAAATGTGCGATGTTTAATTACTGGCCTTAAACATACAACCCTGATGGTATGGTCCTTTAATTGACTAGTTCAAACAGTAAACAAACCAAATGGATGTCTGGTACTGTCTCTTCTCATTTTTTCCTTGTATTGTTGTTTTTTCTCGGTCTAAGTCAGCATCTCTAATTAGAAGGGGGATTAGATGGCGAGGATAATGTGTTATCACCAGCTTCTGTCTGCCCATGCTTTTCTTAGCTCCGCTCATCATCTTGGATCATGGAAGGGTGGGGAGACGGATCTAAGTATTGATGGATTAACACCGGCCCTGAGAAACTGGAGAGCTTAAGCATGGGTACGGCTGATACCGGTGCACACACACACACACATATACATATATATATATATATATATATGGGCACAGTATGAAAGCCGTCATCATCCTCAAAACTACAGTAACCAGCTCTGGGACGGCAGCTGTGTGGACGGCAGACAGCTCAGAGGTCTATGACGTTTAGGTGGAGGAGGATTTTGAAACGTGGTGGGCAAAGCGTGATGGTCACTGAATTAAAAATCCTCCCTCACATCCTCATATCATGACAAAATAAATGTCCTGCAGACAGGAACTGTGACTCACTGCCGGTATTGTGACTAGCCCCCCGACAGCTGTTTTGGCAATGTCTGATGATCCAATGTCTCATGTTCAGTCGCAGGTTTCATAGAGAGACTTTAATCCTTATGAAACATTGGGCTTCTTGGCCACACGCCTAAGGGAACACAGAGATGTGGCTGTGTGTGTGTGTGTGTGTGTGTGTGTGTGTGTGTGTGGTGTTCTGCCTCTCCCCTCTTCCTCTCTGTCTTCGTGTGTGTTTGTGCCATCATGCTACAATTCTGCCATCTGTCCAAGCTGAGAATCAGGTGCTGAATGCTTTGTGACTTGGCTTCCAGCTAATTCCGTGTTCCCCAGCCTCATTCTGTCTCTGAGGCCAGTTTATGCCTAAGTGAGCCCAATTGAAATGACAAGGATACTGGCACAGAGCTGTACAGGTCCTATTTGCATCTTGGAACTAAGGAGTGTGTCAGAATGATAATCCTGCAAACATCCACTATCATTACTGAACTGAAACTACAATGTTTTGTTCTCCATTTGCTTCCATTTTCATTTGGAAGACACTTATTTTTTTTTCCCCGTCCAGAAATGAGAAAACAAATTGAAGCATGAGAAATGAAAGGTGGTGCTCAGTGGGAGCTCAAACAGCTGTTCAGCTTTTAAATCATTAACACAATAATCTGAAATTTTAAACTATGATCATAAAGATCATAAAGGCTCGCTTGCCAGAGCATCTTGGTGCCAAATATTTTTCTTTTTATGTCCTAGCCCATCCTGTGCTGGACACTTGCAGTTTTATCGCAGCACAACATCATTAATAATGCATCGACTCACAGAACCAAGTAGGCCACAATACAAAAAAGCTATTTCTGTGTCAAAGGAAATACACTGATTTCTCTTTTATTTACAGCAAAGACTGTCGACCACACAGAACATTATCAGCCGTCAACGTTTTGTTGGCCCACTGCCGCCACTCTCACAGGAGGGGGGGGGGGGGAAAAATGAAATGGAAAATAACCTGAAATAAAAAGGTCACACGGACAAATGCAAAGAGGGTAGAGACACTGACAACAATATGGAGACTGTCTAGCCTTTTCACAAGCTTATCTTCAACGCACATTCATAGTTCTGGCAGTGATTCACACCTACGCAGTACTCTGCTCAGTTAGTTACTGCCACCTACATACAGTACATGTCCCCGTTAGACTTTATGACTCCTGCAGCCAGTTGTCATGTTGCACAGCAGCTCAGCTGTGTTCACTGCTCTCCGTAATGAGCGATACTCCACCTCTCTACTGATCTATCGTAATAAATGGCATCACATGGCCCACTCTCACTCCCTCTCCATCCAATTTCCTTCTTATGCAACCCCAGGGTATGTGACTGCTGTGCAGCTAATTCCCACAGTCCTGTGCAAATCATTTCGCCCCCTTTCGTCTTCCCATTGACTTTGGCGTTAATGTGTGGATGCCAGCACATTGCATCAGGCGCTGTGGACATCACTGAGGAGAAATAGCAAATTAGAGAGGAGGAGGAGGAGGAGGAGGAGAGACAGTAGTGGATGTGAGGGAGAAATGAAATGATTCAACAAAGACAGATGGCTGGAAGACAAGCCTATTTTTGCAGAGCAGGACAGACTTGTTCTGCTATTATTAAATTGCTATAGGGCAGAAGTGAACACATCACCTCTGACCCTTCCCCCTGTTTTTATGTTTGTTGTCTGAGTGTGACAGATTGTCCACAAGCTATTTAAACAGTCAAGCACATGCAAGTTTTACTACTTTTATGTCCACATACAAACAATATAAAAACACTGTATATGTGCTTGTTTTTGAGGGATAATTTGACATATAGTTTGTTGGCAATTTTACTGAAAGGAAGATATAATTTCTCCAATATTTAGATAGATAGTGTTCAGGTAAAAAACGACCCTCCAGAATTTCCTCCACTGAAGAAACAGATGAAAAGAGAGATGAGACCAGAGCGCAGGCCGACTGGCTATGGGGACTACTGGCTCAAATCTCTGTTTGGCCGGTCGACTGTCAAAACAACCTTAAAGTTTTTAAAGTTTGTACTTGCTCCGTCAGTGTCGTTACCTGCTCCATCAGTGTCGGTCACGCGACCGGTCCTACTGGATAAGTCCAAAGCTGATTTTCTTTCCCAGTCAATACTGCTCTGGCTTTATGTCAGCATTGCTGTGGAGCATATCAGAGCTACGTTAGCGTGGGCTAATGGTTGTGGCTAGATTGTTTTTTGTTGACTCTCGTGTACTCAGGGTAACTTTAGTCAGTTGAGCTTCTTCTTGTGTGTTCAGTGGCTGACTGAGAACGTGCAAGTGAAAATGAATTATCTCTTGTTTGTTTAAGCTGTGCAAAAAGCAAAGTGTAAATTGGGGTTTTACACAATTTACTGCTTTGATTGTTGACGCTGTACACTACAGGATGCGCTGCTTAGGACGGACCTCATGATATAAACGCCGTTAAAATTTCTCTTGGTCACGGCCTTCACTGTCAGAGCTCAAACTGTGTTTAATTCCATCCTGTCAGCAGTTGCACCGCAGCAAGGGCTGTAGCTACCAGCTACTGCAGGAAACGTGGTTCCCATAATGATCCCCCCCCACCTCCAACTGCTGCAGGGTGTTGCTCTCATCAAAGCTAATACAGAACCCGGCCCCCTCTGCTAAAGATGGACACAGGTTGCAGAGGACGCCTGACAGCTGTGAATGAGCACGATCCCAAGCTTTGTATCCAGACTAACGATTCTCAGACAGACAGGTGGGATCCTGCAAAGTGGGATTAGGAGCTTGTATAGTGAAGTGGAGAGTTGTTGTTTTTCCAGGCATCTGGGTGGAGGTTAAAAATCTGTCCTCAGGTTTTCCTCCAAACTAGGCCACAATATAATTAATATTCACAGCGGACAATCTGCTTTGTTTCTTTCTTTTTTTTTTTTGGTGCTCAGAGGCCGTGCATCACACCAATTCACAGCGCATCCTCCACAAAAAAAAAAAAATAGCTCAGTTCACTTTCTGTACCTCATATTGCGCTGCTGTTAAAATTCCGTAGAATCATGTTTGTGTTTTTGAAGCGGCTGGTGAGATATCACACTGAGTTTTCAGCTGTCAGAGCTGTTTCTGCATGATACTCTAGTTGCCAGCCGCACACCTGTGCTGGCACTCAGCAGCATCTACACGTCAGACAGGCACGACTGCACCCTACTCTAAAAAAAAAAAAAAAAAAGTGCCTGAATTGAACAGTTAGTGACAACAACAAACGGTAAGGAGGAGTGGAGAGGCAGAGAGAAGCGTCTGGGTTTTGGTGACAGTCTGCCACTTTATGACAAACGAGAGGCTGACTGGGCCCCTGATTTAATGTTCAGTGCTTTAATTAGTTAAAGGAAAAGCAGATGCTTGTGAGGCTTTTTACATTGGACGAGTGAAGGAAGTGAATATTCGTCAGTTTGTATGTGTTGTTGTGTGTTTATAGCAGAGCAAAAAAAAGAAGAAAAAAAAAGAAAAGGAAAAAAATGGGGAGAAATCTTTCTTCTTGATTTATCATTTATGGAATAAATTTATTCGGCAAGACTGCAAATTGTGGATATGGATGTGTATGCAAGCGAGAGAGTCAACGTGAGGAAAAGGAAAATAGAAAAAGGTATTTATTTGAAAAATGACACATTAATAAAGAAGGATTTAGAAGGTTGTAGCTTTATTGTAAGAGACATGAAAATGTCGCAGAAATCAATGTAATGCAAAGAGATGCAACTAAGAATCTGACAGCGCTGAGGTGCCTTTATCTTTCTTCCCTCCAAAAACTCAGAGGATTGATATTCAAATCGTCTCAGATCTGACACCTAAAAGGGAAATTTTTTCCTAAATTACCCCAAAGTGTGTCACAGGTGTATTTTCAGCTCAATTAATACTTGTAAAAAAAACTTCCAAACCTGTGATTTATTCACCACTATGAAACGCTACCGTTTGTTGCAGGTGTGCCTTACCTGCTGCAAGTCAGACTCACATCGCTCCCAAAAATACATTAAACAGCTTGTCACAACATACTGTTGCCTTGATGAATGTAATAAATCATGTTGAGCAGCATGTGTGCGCTTCTTTTGCCATATTGTCCTTTAAGAAAAAAAAAAACAAACAAACAAACAAAAAACAAACAGCTGTTGACTGTGTGCTTTGCATATCTGTAGCCATGTTGCTGTTTGACGCTAGATTTGTCTTGTTCCCGTCGATGGCTGACTAACATGACATCATGACACATCCTGAGCAGCACGTCCAGACTAACCTGCTAAGTGACTCAGGGCGACTCCAGATGCTGGTGGGCAGCTATTAACACCCCCCCCCCCCCCCCCCT
>NW_019525233.1:1410285-1414180 GCF_002814215.2 Seriola lalandi dorsalis | reverse complement strand
AGCCAGGTGACAAATGGAATAGATAAAAACCAAGATAAAGTCTCTTAGTAAGGTGTTGGACCTCCACATGCTGCCAGAACAGCTTCAATGTGCTTTGGCATCGATTCCACAAGTCTCTTGGATGAACACCAGTCGAAAGATATTCCCTCATTTGGTGTTTTGATGATCGTGGTGAACACGTCAGTCCAAAAAAAAAAGTAAAAGAAAAAAACAAATCTCCTGTAGGTTGCTCATCTGGGTGGAGATGTGATGACTGCGAAGTCTCAAAGCACATGAGTCACATCGTTTTCATATTCACACCTTTCAGTGACCCCCTTTTGACCCCTGTGAGGATGTGGGCGTTGTCAGCCTGGAAGAGACCACTCCCACATCAGCATAGGAATGTTCCATCATAGGATAAAGGTGGATCACTCAGAACAACCTTGTATTCATTTGCAGTGACCCCTTCACTCTAAGGCGACATGCATTTTCACACATGCCACAGAGTATGATTGGATGTTAATTACTTAATTATACCATGCAGTGCGCCTCTCTGGAAGCATCTGCGTTCATTATGTTTTTCCACTCATTTAGTCAGGTACCCTATAGACCCATGTAAGTGGCTGACAATGGATGGCTGCATCAACAGCTGGACAAGAAGGAGCTTTTTCTTCACTTCCAGCAGCCACAGCAGATCAGAATACAATAGGTGCCTGCAAAAGATATATTTTGAATAAAAAAAGGGCATGACAGCAATGATAGACCAATATGCATGCGCTAATTAGCAAGCTCGCTATATTTATATGCTCTTGTTCCATCCTTTAGAACAAAAGCTTCTTTTATTTGTTGAAAGCCTTTCGGGGGAACAGGAAATCACGAAATGAAACAGATATGGAAGGCGGTTGAGGTGAAGTGGATGTACTGCAGAAGCACCCTACAAACACTCATCACAGGAGTGTCACAGATTGATGGTAAGTAAGAGTGTAAGAATACCTGAGGGTGGATTATTCCTTAAAAAGTTAATGCTTCCTGATGCCTGCCTGAGCGCCATTAAAGATGTATCACCCAAGTTTATTTGATCCAGCTGGGTTTTTGATGATGAAATATCTTTGTTGTACTTCTAACGCTGTGTGCTTGGCATTTCCTAATCCAGCTGTCATTTTAGGTAACGGTTAATGACACCTCGCGCAGACAAAAGTAATGTGAAGTCAGCTCTTAACAGAATCAGGTTTGACGGAATCAAGGGTGGTGAGAGTCGTGCTGCCAAGGCACAACAGGTAGAGACGCATTCAGGCTTTTTGTTCGAGGACCGATTTAGGGATTATTCTGTTATTTCCTGTGTGGCATGAAACATCTTGTGTTTAATAGATTCACTCAGACACTGTGAGACAGGCAGGATTAGGTCAGAGTGAAAGAGGGAAACCAGCAGTATTACATTTGCAAGGTACAGTTTTTCCTCCTGGATATTATGTAATGTAATATTTATATATATATATATATATATATATATATATATATATATATATATATATATATATGTACATATGTGTTCTTGTTCGGGAGGATGTTGCAGTTTAAGTGTTACAAGCGGCCTGGGCTACTGCTGGTACCAGGGGAGACGAGTGATGACAGCAGTGAGCGGTGTCAACTTAATACCATTAGATGAATTATTCTCCCCATCAGTCAGTCTGGCTCTGGACTGAGAGTAGCACAAGCTTGACAAGCAGTAGTCCACTCTCACCACTCCTCTCAGTGGCTCACTGGTGTCATTCCAACACACAGAGCACAAGAGCAGAGGCTGCTTGTGTGAAGATGTAATTCACTCAAGAATAATTTGTTTTCATAGCAATGAGAGGGCACAGACCCAACTAATGTAACGTTACTGATGGCTCATGCTTATTTAAGTGACCCAGTAACGGTCAGCGTTTCATTTTGGTGGTGGTCCAAAATGGAGGAAGCAGTTGGCTTCGGCATGTTTTTGGTGACATAGGATCCAAAGACCCTTCGCTACGACCCGCTATGTTCCCAGCTGGTTAGCATGTTAGCAGTGTGAGCAGTGCCTTCACTACCAAACCAAATGTTTTTGTTTAGACACGCAGATAAATGTGTGACAAGGGTTCTGGATCATTCTGCTTAAAAGTCCTGTATCAGATTCAATGAAGATCATTTCACATGCGTTTGTTGTATTATCTGTTTACGTCCACTGGAACATGATCTGATGTAATCTTTTCCCTGCCTATTATCATTATTATTATTATTCCAGCTGTGTAGCCCAATACATGGATGCTAATGGCATATAATACTGAAAATCCATTTACTCTAATTGCGCTTGAAATATGAATTTTGTTGCATTAACAATACGCTGAACTCAATGTGAATGTTTTAGGAATCTAATAAAATCTGATATGTTAGCCCTGTTTGCAGTATCGCAATTGCAAAGTTTGTAATGGTTTTTGTTGAGACAGAGCTGCTAATTCAACCGAGTTGTAATTTTTTCAGGCTGTAGTTTGTGGCATTGCTGTATTGGACTGCATGAAATAAGGTTTATCAAATGGGCAAAAACAAAATAATTCACAAAGTTGCGTTTTCTATTTTGTAGCAAGAAAAAAAAACATTCAGAAAAACAATGTTAAAATACCGTGAGCAATATAACCTCATAATTAAAAGTCTCTCATAAGACTGAGCGGAAATCCGTCTTGGTTAGCAGACTGCAAAGACTCTCCTGCAGGCCAAAGATGCTTCACTAGTTTGATTCTCCTTGGCACCAGCGTCTCTGCTTGATGTTTAATCAGAGGAAGCTTCTTGACCTGCTGGAAAGGTGTTGATGTTGAAATGACAGTGATGAATTACCTCCGTGAGCCGTGACCTCAGGTGGTACATTCACACTTTCATAATTTAATCTTCCCTTTTTTTTCTTTTTAAACTTATCTCTTTGGACAGGATGCGGTGGAGGTGGATGATTCCAGGTGAGTAATCAATATAAAATCAAGTCTGGGCAGGTTGGTTCACAGCCATTTTTTAAATTTTTTTATTTAAAAGCTCAAGAAAAAAGTGGAAGTTACACCTTGAGGTGATTTCAACTACAGAAAGCATCAGACTTCCTCTGCCGGATTCACAATGCACTCGTGCACTGACAAACCCTGTATTGTATTAGACAGGGCTACAAATCATTTAAATGACTATTTGTATAATACAGACTGAAATATCACAGGGACTCGTTAGGACGAGCTCGAACGCTGCGACAGAAGGAGAGACATGACTCCAGGTAAGATGCAAAAGGTTACGATATTCATTTACAAAATGGGTAAAGAAACTAGAATTACTGCCGTGCGGTTGTATGCCTCTGCCAACTGTTGCAGGAAATATGGTCACAACCTCCTGTTCCCGAGTTTTCTTATCCTTGTAGACATTTGAGTTAAATTGTGTCATAATTTGTGAACGTTACGGCCAAAAATGTGTTTTTTGTAATAGTATAGTAATGAAATTCCCTTTGGCTGTTCCTTGTATAATGCATTTCACAAGAACATGAGATCACCGTGACCTTGAACTTTGACCTTTGTCCACCAGAATCTAAATCAGATCATCTTTGAGTCCAAGTGAAGTGAGTTTGTGCCAAATCTCATCAAATTTCCTCAAGGTGCTCTTGAGATCCCACATTCAAGATGCCAAAACCACATATTTGAGGTCACCGTGACCTTTGACTTCGACCACCAAACCCTGCGGCGCAAGGGCATAAAAAGCTGCTGCAAGAATGTGCAGAGTAAGAAGAAACTTATATAGACCCAGCCCACACTTTCACACTGGTGCCCTCAATCAGTCATCAGTGAGCTGCACCTAGAACATAAAGACATAGGACACACACGCACACACACACACACACACACACACACACACACACACACACACACACACACAC
>NW_019525233.1:1409934-1410235 GCF_002814215.2 Seriola lalandi dorsalis | reverse complement strand
AGAAATTGTTGGGTCAGGAATGAAAAAAATAGACCTAGAGAGGGAAGTTCAAAACCTGGATCCTTTCTCATCTCTGCACAGCTGGTTAATCACGGTGTGAAGAGGGTCTGAATGGTAGAGTTTTGGTTTTGGAAAGGTCACAGAAATAGTCAGACACAGACCCCTCTTATCTGAGTTTCTGAAGCTGTTTGACCAACCAACAAGCAGTTTGGACATGATATACTGGCTTTTTTTCATTTGAACCATAGAAAGGTATCAATCAAAAATGTATCACTTGTCTGTTTATAGGGTCCTCTTAAGA
>NW_019525233.1:1400377-1409884 GCF_002814215.2 Seriola lalandi dorsalis | reverse complement strand
TATATATATATATATATATATATATATATATATATATGAAACCATTACTGTAATCAGTGTAGACATGCTGGAGTATATATGTACAAGTCTCTCCATGCTAATTCATGCATGTGTTTTAGTGGTAGAATTTGCATCTGCAAATGACCGAGGCGGGATTCTATTTTGTCATTTCAGGAATGATTTAACATCAAATAAAAGTGCGGCAGAGGGGGATGTGAGATTGTGCTGTCGATAGCTTTCGCCGGGCATCATGAAATATTCAGTTGAGTGCACAGACACTGAAATGATTTTATCACCTGATTCATTTGAATCTGTTAGACATATGCTGTTGGAGAGCTGAGAGATGTGGTGTCCCACCCGAGAAAACAGGGAAGAACTGATGACTGAATCAAACCGACATATTCTTAATAATATCTTTCCTCACTTTGTTGAAAACTGCTAATAATTGGCATGGGATAGATAATATTTTGACATTTATGCACAGTACTCCTTGACAGACCCATCGCTTGAATATAGTTAACATCTTGTAATAATGGCTTTTCAGTGAGTCACTCTCTTCTTAAAAACTAAATCTTCCCTTTTAAACCCAGATTTTAAAAAATATAATACACTGCACATTATTCTAGACCATCAAAGAGATAATGACTCCAAAAAAGGTTTGTTCGTACCGTGTCTACAACCTTTGGCTGAATCCTTGAGTTACAAATGCAAACACAGAGCGTTGGTGCGCACTTGCATGTTAAACGACTGCACAATGTTGACACTGTCCAGGTCTGCCTTCCACTGCTCCCAAATCCATTAGCAGCCACCCATCTCTTTCCAACGTGTGCTTAACCAACTTATTCATCAGGGAAGATGTGCACCATCTGTGAGGAGAGGAGAGGAGAGGACACAACAGTCCAAGGAGTCCTATGAGAAATAGTTTGCTGACAGCTAACATAGCATATATTAGAACCTCTCGATTTAATCTGAGAACAAATAATACTGGCTTCTTTGTTCATCGACCTAGTAAGCCATGTTTTGCAACGTAAGCGATGGTGTTTTTTTGAATGAATGAACAGATGAAGCGTCACATTTATTAGCAGCAGCTGAGTCACCACGAGGTGGTTGTGTGAATGTGAATGACGGAGACCGTGGTTTGCATCCAGAGTCTTGTCTGAGGTTCAGGTTGAACATTTTACTGATCTGTTTCGCAACTTAAATGTAAATTTAACAACACGTCCTTGTTACATTAATAGAAAAGATAATCCAGTACCACAGCACATATTTGCTGTTGCAATTTAGCTGTTTAAACATAGTTTCTAATTTAAGGGTTGACCTGCTGATGGATGATCACATGAGACTCTCCTTTCCCGTGGAGTTTTGATATTTGGAAACTATTTAAAGTCAATTTTCAGATTTAAAATTATACTGAGAATTGCGGCACACTGCTCCCACAAAATGTGCATAAAGCTGCAAGAATATTTAAAAGCACAAACCAATAGCGCAGCTGAGAAGCGTGCTTGTTATCTGAATAATTTACCATGTCCTTGTTTGTCTCTCTTGACTGACATCAAGGGGAAAAAAGCTGCGCTCACACTGTGTCTAGGAGTAGTAATTAATGCTGTTAATTCGCGCCCGTCCTTGGCTGCTGTTTGGGTCCTGTACCACACAGGTCTCTTTGACCCTGTCTCTCTACAGGGGACCGCCAAAGCGTGGAGGAGAGCCCTGCAGCTTCAAACCTGATACGCTGGGATCCTGAAAATAGAACAGAGCTACTGTATGTGAGTGAAGAGGGGGGGGAAAAAGTGCAGGACCATATGCTCTTCCTTCTGGCCACGAAACAAGACGATCTAATTAAATCAAGTGCTAAGTTTTACATGAGTGGGACAAAGCCTCTCCTGCTGAGACAAGGTTCAAAGTCATATTGTTAGCTATTCCTTTTTGGCACAGAGCTCATCACATCAATTCTATGCCAAGAGTTATTCCTTGAAGCAGTCTCACATTGTAAGCTCTTATAAACCCACAATGACACACAGTACAGAAAACGTGCCATTTCTGCTAATTTGGCAAACTTTAATCTTTCTCATTTCATACTTCTCTCTTTTTTATTTTTTTATTTTGGCGACATCTGAGCTTTTTCACCCATGAGGTTCTCACATCTTCCGAGGAATTGAATTTAATGACATCCCAGATGTTTGTTCCCCGCATGACAATAGCTGAGAGGATGAGGAGAAGCACAGGACGACGAGACTTAATTCATTCTCTGCATGCTAATGATATCTGCTGACACTTATTTGAATATTATTCTAAATATGAACCAAACTCATGTGTTATTTACCTGCATTTCTGCAGGGAAAACATCACCGGCTGTGTGTGGTGCATTTACACATCAAACATCTCCCTCGCTTCCCCATCACTGCTTTCCTTTTTTTGTCTCCTAGTTTTGCTGCAATCCTCTCCTGTCTGTTCTTATCTCTGGTTTTACTCCCTTCTCTAATCCTTTTACACTGCACGTCTATTTTACGCTTCTTTTCTTAAATCTTTACCTCTGTGTGCCAAAAGACAAAAGGGACAGTCTTATGATCATTATCTTATCATAATCTTAAAATCAGAACTCATTACATTTGCTACCACAGGCTTCCCAGTCTTAAAACTGAGTGAATGCAAGCTCGCAGAATTACAGAGCAGGTAACAAACTTAAAAAATGTCTGGGGTAAAATTAAATACTTTAAACTAATGACCAAGCACAAACAAACAAATAAAATTCTGGAGACTGTGGCAACTTGTTTTAAGCCTCTGCACACCCACACAGGTGTTACCACTTAGCGGGTCAGACCTCTCAGCGCTGCGTGGGCGTGTACAGACTGAGCTTGACTGACATGTCTCCTGGCAGTTTTGTTGCACCTTTTGAGATCCTTTTATTTACTTTTTTTTATCAACAGTAAGATGTACTTGTTTTAGATTGTTTGAAGGTTTCCGTCCTGAGCGCGTTCACCAAGCACAGGTTGACCTCATGTCAACCTGAAAAGTCTAATTTGTCTAATCAGACAGAACAAGTGGAAACACCTGTGTCCATAATAATCAAAGCTTCTTCTACCCTGGCATAGTGGTTGCAGTATTTGTCTACATCTTAGTTAAAGTAGAGTTGTGGTTCTGGCACAATTTAGTCTGTCTGCAAGGTAGATGGGGGAGGGAGACAGTCATGTAGTTTTAAAGCATCAAAACTCTGTGGGAAAAACCACAAAACAATAGAATTGGATTGATCTAAAACCACAGGACCAAATACAAAACTCCAGGCCCACAGCTGCTATTGGCAACACTGAGATCATGTCCATGGTATTTTCTGAGCTTTCAGCAAAAGTAGTAAAAAGGAGTTCATTTTCTACAATTAAGAAATTCGACTCTGAATATTTTATGAGCTAATTTCAGGGGTTTTTTTTTTAGCCATGCAAGTGACATGGCTCTAGGGATGGCAATGTCAGCCTGAAGTATATACACAAATGTTGGATGTATTGGCATGAAATTTGGCACAGATGTCCATGGTGCCCGCAGATCGAACCCTAATGACTTTGGTGGTCCCGCTGACTTTTCCTGTAGCACCATCACCAGGCCAAAAGTCTTGACTCAACATCTACTGGATGGATTGGCGCAAGATCTTGTACAAACGTTTATGGATTCTTGACAATGTCTCCGAATGACTTTGGTGACCCCCCCCCCCCCGACATTTAATGTAGCACCACTATCAGGTCAACATTTGAATTTAGCTGCGATTTAAAAGCCTAACCAACGATATAGGATGGGCTGCAAAGCTATCTTAAACTTTGCATTGCTTATCTGTATAACTGTAGATTTAGATAGATCACAGCCACATATACCCCACTGGCTGCTTTAACCATAATGTATATATGTGACTGATTATTTTTATATTCTTCGTGAAGTATTTTCTGACATCGTCTAAATAAAGAGGGTGTTTGTAAATGGTTTGCTTCACTGGATGATCCATGGAGCAAATCGTCTCTTGTTTACATTCATGATGACTTGTTCTGGTGTTGGAGCACATTCAGTAGATTTTTTTGACTGAACTTTATACTTTTTCAGTATCATTTAATTGATCAAGTAATGACCTGGGGGGCCTGCGGCTGTGAGACGGTGGGTGGAGTCAATTATAGAAACACAGGCTGCCAAGACGTTATACAGCACGATGAAGACGGCTTGAGGCTGAAACATTTCTTTACTGTTTTTCGCTCCGTCTTTGTTAATAAAAACACGTCAAGAGAAACTGATGAGCGCAGACACACATCTAAACAACTTATACTGCTTTGCTGGATCAAAAAAATAAAGTCACACACACACACACCGCACTGATAGCTCACAGCTAATTTCATTCAACAGCAGCATTTCAGTCTAAGAGAGCTCCTCATCAGGCATCATCAAACACATGTCACAAAGAGGAAGAAGCAATATATAGAGGATCAAGTTCATCACTCAGGTGATTGTGATCTGCATGATTGAGAGTCATTGGACCAATCAGAACAGAGCTGGACTTAAAAAAGACAACAACAACTGACAGTGTTGTCTAGCTCTCTTCTGATTGGTCCATTTTGAGAGTTGCTCACAAGCACCTGGGAGATTAATTTATTTGTTTATATAATGCTTGCTCCTCTGTGTGATGGCTGTTTGACAGTGTCTGATTAAGATCTCTGTTAGTCTGAAGTGCTGCTCTGTTTAATTCGCTGTGTGGTGTTAGTGCATCGGATCTCTGTCTGACTTTCGCCATGAGTTTATACTGTGCACAAAACTGATAGCCGACACAAAGAGACCACTGAGCTCCTTTTATCCATCGCGTATTAAATTACAATTTGTTTTGGAAGATACATCATTATTCTTTGATCCAAATTAAGATGGAAGCCAGAGATGATAGCTTCAAACCATCTAATGCCACTTTTGTTTGGGTCAAAAAATGGAGAATGGAAGAAAAGCACAGTGGGTTTTTGTTCAGTGCCTTTTTTTGATTTAATCTTCAGTGAAAAATCGATCATGAGGCCCAAACTTACTTACTACAACAGCATACAAACCCAGCATTGATATTTGAGAGATGCGGCCAAGTGTAATGCTTGGGTGGCCAGTCTAATCGCATTAGAAAACCAACATCTTGAACTATAGCCACTCCTCAATCTCAAAGTCTATTAGAGCGGAAAAGCCTGTTATTAATATCCCAATATGACAGTCAGTGTGTTGTAACACTATCTCATTCTCCCTTTCTCTCTCCACTATCTGATTCGTATGTAAGTAGGTCAGTGGTGGCAGGGTCGGGCTATGAATGGGCCCTGTTAGACGAAGATCCACAGGCTCAAAGCAATTACACATTAGCATGGGGGCTCCATCCCAAATTTCCCTTTTGACATGTGGGGCTTGACCCTTCAGCTCTTCCCTAACTGGCCAAGACCACACAGCAGCAGCACACTGTGAAGGTGTGAATGGATGTATACCAGTTTTTTTGTGTCTCTAATGTGATGGGATCAATCATAACTCCAAACGAGTCATTCTAGAAGAAACCACATCCTCGACCCACGCTCAACATTAATCAGAGCTACGTGATGTGCTGCTCACATGCTGAGTTTCTAACTTTACAAGCAGTCACACAGTAAAGGAAGTAAGTTTACTGCCATAACAATGACATCCACAAAGACATTTGCAGTGCATTTAGATTCTGACGGGTGGCCTGTTCTGCTGGGCTGCCTCAGAAATTGCCCGCAGTAATCCCAGACTG
Organism: Seriola lalandi dorsalis; assembly: GCF_002814215.2. NCBI lineage: Eukaryota > Metazoa > Chordata > Actinopteri > Carangiformes > Carangidae > Seriola > Seriola lalandi. Next base: position 1,404,132 of record NW_019525233.1, on the reverse strand, counting down.
TGCCTCCCTCAGTCCCTGAATGAACCACCAACATACTGTATATCAATAAATCCACGGCACCAAGGGTCCAGGTTCCTCTGCTGTTTTAGCTGGTTCTCTAGTTTATCCAAGCCTCTTGTCATATTCATCGTCCATCATTTCTTTAAAAAGTCCCAAACCATTTACAAAGTTTATTGCTGACATTTTGCACCACAGAACTTGTGAGCTTAAAATCTCTCAATTTGCTGCCCTGTCTGCACTTTCTATAGCTCCTGTTGTTAGTAGTACAGCCAAGTTCCCTCAAGCCTACAGGTGGTGAGAATAAGACATTAAATGGAGTAAAATTTTACATGAAAAGTGCTGAATAACAATGGTTTGGTCAGCCAGAGGATTTTATATTTGCCTATACTTATCCAGAATATATCCTAGTCTAGCAACCACAGGCAACGGTGGAAAGTAAGTACATTTACTCAAGTAGTACACTCAAAAACAAGAATTAGTTAGTTGTTCTTCACTTGAGTACTTCCATTTTTATAAAACTTGTATTTTGTTACATTCCAAAGGAAAATGTTCTGATCACTCCACTACACATAGCTCACATCTATGCTAACTAGTTAATATTTACTGTACAAATTAACATCTAGTCTTGGCAATTTGTCACATTTTCAGTTGTCTGTGCCTTGTTTGCAGTTCCACCAAAGAGTTTGTTTCATTTAAAGGAAAAATGTGACATTTTGGGAATAGACGTTTCTTGCCAAAAGTTACCTGTATGTTAAATATGAAGCTACAGCTAGTAGCCAGCTAACTTAGCTTAGCACAAAGACCAGAAATAGGGGGAACTGCTAGCTTGGTTCTGTACAGAGGTGACAAAATCCACCTAACAGCACGTCTTAAGCTCATTTATGACACAATATATAATGTTTGTTTGATCTGTGAAAACAAAAACCAAAGCATAGGCTAAAGACAGCGATTTGCCATTCCACTTGGGGTTAGCCTATGCGTCAAGCTAGCTACATACATTGCATAGAGACATGAGAGTGGCGTTCAAAGACAATGATGAACATTTCCTTTAAAAAACGGTTCCAGGCCTGAAGAGGTAAACTATACAATAATTCATTTAAAAAAAGCAATGATTTAAGTAAAACAAAATGAAGTTGTGAATCAGAACTTTTGTGCTTCGTTATTCTCCCATTAACCATCTCACATCCCATCAGATCCATCTGGTGACCCTTTTGGAGGGAGTCCAACCCTTTAGAGGTTGGGAGCCACTGGTCTAAACTATGTAACTGTAAACAAGTCAGGCTACATCTTTGACTTATGTCAGTCACAACATTTTACTGCAGAAATTTTGCTTATTGATACTTGAACTACATTTTGCTGATGATATTTTTATAGGATTTTGATTGCAGGAAGTAAAAGTAAACCTTTCAGTTTACCCATGTGCTCTTCTTGATTGATTGCTGATACATTTGTTCCATCAAATTCCTAGAGTGATGCTTTGCTCCGAGCACATTTGCATCTCCCAAAGTGTGACCTCCTCATACACCCTAAACCTCACTACATCCTGACTCTGCTCTTCTAAAATGTTTCACAAGCTTATTACACTGTAGTCTTTTGACACATCACCTGTTGCCATAATTGAAGGGAGCTAAATCCCTACCTGTTTTTTTTTTTTTTCCCCCTCATCCTCCTCAACCCACTTTGATGCCCCACTTATCTCCACTGCCATTGTAAGTACGTCTATGCTTAGATGAGGAATTAGCTTTTCACTCTGGTTTCTGCTTTACTCACCCAGGATGCTGCCTCAGTAGAATCCATGCATTCTGATCATCCTAAATCCATCCTGTAAACACTGCATTAAATATTGATCACGGTATCATGCACAACAACTTTTTTTTATTTTTTTTATCTTTGCTGTGCTGGGCTTAATGCGCACTGTGCAAGGTTTCCTCCTAATGAGACACTTGAAGTGCTGCAAGTCATCTTCACCACCGTCGATTTGATCAAAGCTTAAAAAAAGATTACAGATTATTGAAGTTAGTGGTGCATGGGAGGGTTTAAAACACATTTCTTTTTATTATAATGATCACCGAGGAAAAGGTTGCACGAAATACATACAGTGAATAATACATATATTTTCTGGTTTATCATAATGCGCTGCAGGCAGTGTAGAAAACTGAGCTTAAAGTGATAGAAGTACACACATTCACTGTCCATGAAATGCCTACAGCCGAGGCCATTCTTTATGCAGTCTTTGTTGGAGGCATCAGCAGGAGACAGTCCATGTCTGACCACCAGATGCACACTGGGAACGTCTTTCTTGTGGTGTATCTGTGGAGCTAGAACATTATTAAAACATACTGCAGTGCAATTAATAGTAGCCTCACCCGTCATGCAGCTTAAGCAGACATCCAATCATTTATTTAGCATTTAAATAGTCTAAATCCAAGCCTCAACACACATTCTCTGTCTCTCTGTCACACACACACACGCCTCCACACACACAGCCCAAATGTTGTTAACATAAAAAACATCTTTATCTTTAAATGGATGTGGCCAAACGCCTCAATTTAAAAATGACTCAGCTCATGTGTAGAATAACATGTGGTAAATTAATAACCTCTGGACAGCAACTTTTGTTTTCCTGTGTGCATGTAAAGAGCGGGCCTCTTACACTTACACTATGGTGTCATTTAACATTTATTTTTTTATTTTAAATAATACAATAAATATACTACAAACGAACATTTGGCTTTGGTAGAGTTACAAGTTCATCATTTTCTCTCCACTTAACATTCGTGGACATGACCTTTTTTCTTTTTTTATTCATCTGTAGCATTGGAAAAAAAACGGATGTATCCTGATGAATAAAACGTGGACTGGAGATCATGTCACTCTACAGAATTATAACAAGAGAAAAAACTTTACAATTTCATGCATACAGATAGGTTTTAATGCTTCAAAAGACATACAAGAGTGGATGGCCACAGTAAACTTGAATTTATTGACATAAAAACCAATATATCTTCTATCCTCTTTTCCTTACACAGGTTTGACAAGACTGTGAAAACAAACAAACAGACAAACGAACAGAAAATCTACAAAATAAAACAAAAACAAAACAAAAACAATGGCAGCATTACTGCTGGTTCTGGAAATTTACAAAAAATTTGTTTGTCCTTTTTGTTATTATTGAGAGCAGAAGTGTTAAATTTGGGTGTACTGCATCACAATGAAGAATGAAGCTAAAGATCTACAAGCATATCGAGTTATCTTAACAGAAATGGTTCAAGTCACATATTTGAAGATTAAAAAAAAAAAAAAAAAAAAAGGAAACAAAATGAACCTATGTATGAAGGGCTGTTAAAATTCTGTGGTAGATACTAGTGGTCATAAGCATAGAGAGTGCATAGTTTGAACAAAGAGCATAATTACAATAAGGGCAAAAATAGCAGACCAGCCATCACTTTCTGACACTGCATGAGGAAACTCTTTCACGTGGCTAATTTGATGACCTGTTTCTACCGTGGTTAAATCCAGAAAACAGCACTTTTCAAGTTGTTTCCCATATTGAAGAAAAAAAAAAATATATATTCCAAGCCACTTAAAGCTAAATATATACGTGATAACCTTTGGAAGGGTTTAGGATTTCATACATCGCACCATATCCCTTTAGACGCTTTGGCCCAATCACAACTTTTCCCATTTGTCAACTCCATCAGTTTGATGTGGCACAGATGATCCAACAGCAAGAGCTGTGGGGGGGGTGGGGGCTG
>NW_019525233.1:1347882-1400357 GCF_002814215.2 Seriola lalandi dorsalis | reverse complement strand
GGGATGGGGGAATAAAATGCAGCGTCTTAGAGCAAATGATAATGCAAAGCCAACAGCGCCATCCTAGTTTCCTTTTTTCGGTATTTCCAACATTTGGTACAAGTGTCAGACACTTTTCTTATCTGTGCGGTCCGCCGGAAGCAGGAGATAACATACGCCGCCATGCTGCACTGATCATGTGAGTGGATATGTAGGGAAGCGGCATGCAAACGCCACCACTGGACATTTATGAAAAAAACAAAAAACAAAAACAAAATAAAATAAAAAAAAAATAAGAAAATGGATGCAGCAAAAGATCCACCTGCGCCAGATGTGGTGGATAAGAGAGTCAAGGGGCTGCTGGTGATGGAATATTATCAGCACAAATTTCCTTTCATTCAAACAACACAAACTAGAAAAATACATAGCACCACAGAAGAGAGAAAATAGCACCTAGGTTTTGATTTCTTTGTGTTTTTCATTTAAATGTGATATCATCTCCCATTGCATAGTCAGATAGATGAGTATTTCAGGAAAAAAATAAAATAGAAGCAGTTTATTAAGTTAATGATATCGCCACCAAGGTAGGTGTTCTGCTCAGAGGGCACAAAAGGAGGAATGTATTATTATTATTTTTCTTTGTTATGCAAATCAACTGTCACATAATATCACAGAGCTTGTTTTCGTCTTTTATTTCCATTCTGTTCTTAAATTACAACAAGATGTGCTCCACAACTGCAACAAGACAGGACTTCCCCAATTTAGTTTCTGTTTTCCTTCTTTTTTTTTAATTTACAAGTCGAATTTCCTCACTTTGGATATTTTTCTACAATTTTTCGATGTTATCCCTGTATCCACCATCTCCTACCTCACAATTCATAAAGTCACATGCACGTTTTGAAGCCAGAAGCAATAAACATTACCAGGAAAAATATACAGAATGTACTTACAAACATAAAAATTATTTATATATATTTATATTATATAAGATCCATTCCAAGAGAATGGGGAGACAATTATGCACAAACAAAAGCTCCTGTAGTGAATGAGCAAAACAAACCAACAAAAAGACAAGTGGAAAAAAAGCCAGGGAGATGAGGGAAAACATGAGATCAGAACTAAAAGAAGAGAAAGGAGCCAAATCAGATGGAGTCCATGGCAAATACTGCGACCGTCTGGAACGGCTGCAGCTCTCAGGGTCGCCTTCGTTGCTTGGGACCAAACAAAAATCAAGTTTGATGGCGTGGGGCTAGGTGTGTGTGTGTGTGTATGTGTGTGTGTGTGTGTGTCTTTTGTTTGTGTCTGTGTGTGGAGTTGTGTAGGAGGCAGGATCTGACATCCAGTTTCAAAACTTGCATGTGATGGAGAAGGCACACTGAGGTTTCAAGGTTATTTCGTTTTTTCCTCTATTCCTAAAAGAATTTCACTGTATTCTCAACTTGATTTTATTTTACTCATACTTGTTGCTTTATGGAAAAAAAAAGTAGCTTTTTTTTTTTTTTTTTACAAATACAATTGTCCTATTCTTTTTCAAATGTTGTTTTTTCTGAGAAAACAAAAATATGCTTTTTTTTTCTCCATTTGTTCAGTAAACAGTCTTAGCCGATGAAACAGACAGGACCCACTTCGAATCCGAACTTCTGCGTGGAACCGCCAAAATCGTTGAACATGATGTCCACAAACGGCACCTGTTCCACCTTTGGTGTGTTGATCTCAAGTACTGTCTTTTCATAGCCCTTTTTCAACTGAGAAAAGACACAGCAGGAGGGAGAGTTAGCGTGTGAAGGAAATATTCTTTAGAAATAAAAAAATAAAACATCACACTCTTTGCTCGGGCTCTTATTGACTGAGCCACTACAAAGACAACAGAGACATTTTACTGACGGCGCTGATCAAAGGCATCCCGCCACCCGCCGACAGACACTCGCACGCACAACACACATCTCTCTCTCTCTCTTTGACTTACCGCACAGCCATCGACCAGGGCGCGGATGTAGGGATTGTTATCGTACGACATCTCCTCATCGTTGGAGCCCAGGAAGCGGATGGCCTTGTCGTAGTTGTCCTGGTCCAGGTCGTGCCAGGCCGCCGACTGGTAGCAGTTGTATGTCATGTTCTGTCTGGCCGCCGCGCTCAGCAACCGCAGGAAAGTCATCTGGACCACGCCGATCGGGTTGCCCTCCGCGTCCACGTAGGAGAGCTGCAAAAAAACAAGAAAAAAAGAAAAGAAAAAGAAATGCAGATGGGAGCTGAGCATCACAAACTTAACAGCAGGAGATGGGACCAGTGAACCGAGGGGAAGGATGTCCTGAAGATACTGCAAAGATTTACTGAACACACTCATGTCTATACTTTGCAGTGTTTCCGTCTCTTGGGAGTCACTTTGAATTAATTTATGATTAGTAATTTCTTTTTACTGCTGAGTTGGGATTTCAAGGACGTGTTTCTTATTCACAGTAATGTTAGAAAGAGGGGGACACACAACTGATATGTACGACCACGCTCAGACAAAACTAACAGAAGTTTATAGTGTTCGTGGGATTGACTCAGGTGACGCAGACCAACATACTGACCTGATCATTAAAGATTAACTTTGGTGTTATTCTAGATTTTTCTTATTGTCAACATACTCCATGAAAAGACCAAAACCAGTGTTTGTCTCTCAGGATATCCCGTTTGTTGCAACGCATTCGTTCCTCCTGAGGACGCACCGTCAGTCTTTAGAACAAGGTCACAAATATTTATGTTGTTTTTACAAAAAGCTGAAAACAGTTGGACGTTGTAGTTTTGTAGCTCACTCTGCTGGGATCTATTTTCAGCGGCGGACTCATACATGTCCATCGCACTATTGAACATTTACAATGGCAGAACGATGTACACTACAGTAGGTGGGATCGCTTCAAAATGAACTACAGTGCCCATGTTCACCGTAATAAAGGGACACGTCAGTCTGTGGAGCAGAGGACAGTGGAGGTCTGTATCAGGCTTTGTAGAATCAATTCCTTGTTGCTTTTTGTCTTTTCATGGAGATTTATTGACAATAAAAAAGAAATATTGAATATTACCAGCCTTATGCTTCAGTAACATGTGCAAATATGTGCTAATAAAAAAAAGAAAAAAGAAAAAAAAGATGAGCCTTGAATCAAAGTCCACATTGCTTAGAAAGTGGATCAGGTGGTGATATTACATACAGAGTGGGAGGAAGGGCGCAGAACATTTCCAAGGCCTAATGCCTGTAAGCTGTGCTGATGTGCAGGGCTTAATGTGGAAGAATCTGCCTTCAAAGTACAAAACATAAGCATGGCTAAATGACTAATTTAAATCTTGATTGTGTAATTATGTTAAACACAGAACCAATATGAGCAAATTATGGTAAAATCATGAAAATGTAATTATCTCAATTGGAAATATGTTGCAGTAATGATATGTTAATTGTCAGGCAATTAACCTAGAATTAACCTAGAATTTTGCTGTTTGAGCTCATGTTACAAAAAAACTGAGTGACATCCCATTAAAGCTGATTACGGTGCTTTGTAATCCTGACTGATAAGACAGCAGGTTTGCAACCAGTCACAGTTCGGCCTAATGTCCGCGAGTGACGACCGGCATACCAACCATCAGGAATCCATCAGATCCACGCGGTTGCTTCGTCTGTCGGACAAACGGGACTTACTGAGAGTAGAGCGCATGCAGCAAACATGCCATGCAGCCAGAGCAGCAAACCGTCCGAGTCTGGGTGTGTTCTTTCTCCACTTATTCTCCCACACTCACACTCACACACACTCACACACACACACACACACACACACACACACACACACACACACACACACACACACACCTTATCGCACATGCATATAGAAAGCCAGAGTACCGACACTCAAACCTGATAATAACAGAAAGCTTATCATCTTCTCCGTCTATTGGTGCTACGATTAAGTGCCACTGACTCCTTTAATCTGCTAATTAATCACAAGATATAAACACTTAAGACTTTGTGGTGCAGTTTACGTCTGAGTGTCGTCACTGTGGCTCCAATTAAAAACCATTCTGAGGTTTTTCATCCTCAGAGTGGCTTTTCTCTTTTACCCTACTGGTCCTTAACCCCCCTCCCCCCTTCCCTCCCTCCCTCCCTGTCCCGCACAGCGTGTGGATCCAGCCTGACATCACCAGAGAAACATTACCTCTTTATCATCACAGCCGCAAGTCAACAGTGACTGAGTACCCAGAAGCCCCTGGGTGGTGACTGAGTGCCTGACCCGTTTGACTCAGAGCTACTCTGCCAGATCTAAGTAGTGTTTATGTGAGACGGCGGGAATGTGAGAGCAGCTGAATGGCTGCAGCAGAGTGGCAATGACATTTGTGCCGCCGCCACCCCCCCCCCCCCTTTGTGGAGGATAGATGACCTGCTGAGGCAGGAAGTTATTTAGATCTACAGCAAAAAAAAAAAAACCCCACTGTGTAAGAAAGAAGTGTAAATAGATGTTTTTGTCCGCACTGTTAAATGAGCTCTCTGTGGCTGTAAAGATGCTACTTGAGTCATGGGAGTGTTGAGGCACACAGTCACTCTTAGAAGATGCTCTCTTAATGCAGCAGAGGTGTGGCACAGTGGATAATACAGTCAGGAATTTCTGCAGTAAAAGAGCAGCGCACTGTTTTCTCTTCTGACAGATATGTTGCCTCAGCACAGTCAAAACCTGCCTGTACGCTCCGCACACCTCTCCTCCATTTCCTGGTAAGAGCATCGCCTGTGCTGCTGGACTGAAGGTGAGTGCAGCCCGTGCTGAATCATGCACCACAATAACAGAACAAGCAAGGTGCCAGTGCATATACATACTTTTGTAGGGCAGAACCAGAACCATGCAGAGCCTCAGGACACACAGAGTCCAGGCCAGGAGCCAGGACTCTGGGACCGCAGGCAGGGCCACTTACCAGGGAACCTCTCTTGTAGTGACTATACCATGTGCCTGGCGAGTCTTTGGGCCATTTTGCCATTTTGCTCTGTAAAATATAAGAGGCGTTCAGGGAAGGGAAAGGGACTTGAGGAAGTCGGAAGTCTGGCTTACCAGTTTACCACGTTTGAATTCACTGAACCAGGACCCGGGATTCTCCTTTACCCAGGATGTGAGCCTAGCCTGAGGGCATGGATCAACAGAGAGGCAGAGCAGGAGGAGGAAAAAACAGCAGTGTGTTAAAGAGAGGACACAGATCTGACAGAAACACATCCCCATTCAGTTTTTTCTTTTTCTTTCTCCCTTCTCTGTTTGTCCTCTGAGGAGTCCTCCAGACCTGAAACAGTATTCAGTTAGCTCAACCACAGCAACCGGACCAGGGCAGAAGACTTTTAGTGAGTCATTATGCCATTTTGTACAGTAAAAACTGTAGCTGGCAGCTAATTGCTGCTGAAAAATTCATGAGTACACAGTGATTAATTAAAAAATGATCGCCTGCGAGGAGCTCCTATACCGCGGCCTCTATCCCTCCCTGCTGTGCAGCCATGGCGCACTAACTTTGTTATGCCATTAAAAGCTGTGAATTGGCCAACAGGGCACGGCTCTAATGGTCTGAGGCATGACAATGATGAATTTCTCTATAATTAGAGAGCAGGGTTTGATACGGAAGTGTCATCAATAGCTTAATGGGTTAATGAATGATGGGCCGGAGATCACTTATGGTTTGGGAGGTGGCGTACATTAAACCCACGCTGCCTTGAAGGTGACCTTCAGTTGTTTCCACCGGCGTGGATCCAGCAGAGGAAGAAATATATCCTTGCAGTGACGTTATATTTTTCTAGAATCTCTGATAACAATGTCTGGCTCTCTGTACAGTACGTGGACAGTATCACTGTGTGCTCTCATAATAACCGTGCCAATCTAAACACACGTGGGAGTGTTTTTCTGTCTCGATGCAAGGACTGACAGCGCAGGCTTTTCTTTTCACCCCCCGACAGAAACGAGACCCGCCCATCAGCAGCGCGCTATAAAAAGTCTGTTTCATTATTCTGAGTTTAAACAAACTCCTGCTCCTCTGAGGCTTGGTGAGTGGGATCATTAAAATGGCTGTAGCTCTGTGCTATTACACAACCCCTGACTTGTCAGAGACAGTGTTCCCAGTGTTTCACCACTCTGCTCCTCTCCTCTCCTCGACACACTCCTGCATAATGAACCAAAAATCTTCTCATTGTGCCTGTCACCTGCCAAAGGCTTTTACAGGTGATGAGGTTCTTAATGGCACCCTATCTAAAAATGGCGTATGGATGAGTGAATCTGTGCACTAACTGTCAGAACTAAACAGAGATTTAGCATGTTTGTTAAATAACTCTGGCCCTCATGGGGAATGCAGGGAGTCCTGCTGCTGAGTCATCTCCCACATCTTCCTCATAACAACACACCGGGTAATCTCATGCAGGCTAATTATACGGGTACATGAGTAGGTACAATAGAACTCCTGTTGCAAACAGCGCTGTCTCGAGATGCGCGGGTTATTTATACAGTATGCACGCCAGTTAGTCCCAGATGTGAGGAAAAAAAGGCGATTATTATTCACGTATCTGGAGTATTAAGCTTACGCTACTTTACTGTCAATCAAATGACAAACAGCTCAAAATAGTTTTTTTTCTAGCACCAGCCTCAGCCTTTCTGCTTACTACATCCTCGACCTGACTGTCTCCTGTTAGTGTGTGTGCAGGTGTGTTTGTGCGCAGGCAGGCCAGACTTACCCCTTCAGACTTCTTATCTGGGAAGATGCAGCTCTCCCCACCTGCTGTGAAGTTGCAGTACACCTTGAAGGCGTCCCGAGAGCAGCCCTGGTTTGGATCAACCCAGTACTCACCTGAAGAGATGGAGAAAAATGAGAGAGAGAGAGAGAGAGAGAGAGACAGGGAGAGAGAGAGAGAGAGAGAGCAATTATCGAGTGAAGCCTGTACTGTTCTCCACCAGGTCAAGGCAATGTCTGACATTGTGCGACCTGCGCTCAAGTATTGTTCGTGTCTCTATGTCTACGCTACCATTCCACGCTGCGTCTATATTATATGCAGAGATGCTACGCAGGGAAAATGTTACCAAACTCCCTTTTAAAAATCACAGTTTAATACTGACTCGCTCAAGGCAAACATCACACATCTTGTGAAACACAATATACGACAAATTCTTAAACGTTGGGTGTTTTCTGCATTTAAAAATGTATTTATATTCTAACAAACATTCATCTTCGAAAAGCGATTCCTGCTGTTGAGGTGCGACATTATTCAAAAATGGAAATACTTTGATTAACTAGTCCATATGTAAGAAAAAAAACAGTGTCATGCAGCTATAACGGATTAGCTGCTGAAATGTCCCACATGCAGCATGATTAAAGGGGCTTCTACTAATTATTATTTTCTCAATCGTTCAGTCAATAAAAGTCAGAATAGATTATCTGAAGCCCACAGGGATGTCATCAAATTACTTTCTTTTTTTTTTGTCCTGCCATTAAAATCCAAATTTATTATCACATAAGCAGCAAATACGAATGACAGACTAGAACTAGGGAAAGTTTGGTATCTTTGCTTAAACTTACTTTAATTAATATGAGTTCATATGAGAATCTGCTGCTGATTATTTTTCCACCTACTGACTGATCGATTCATCGAGTAACTGCTGCACCTTCACTTGATTTTCACCTTGGCTTTTCGGTGATGTTCATAAATTTGGGGTCGTATACTATTTGCGGTGTATGTGTGTCACATGAGTTGTAGCAGCTCTTAAAGTGAAGCTAGCAGCCACATAATACAGCTCGATGTATTATCCATCAGCATTGTCTTTTCCTCAACATCTCTAGTGAGCTGCTGCGTGCATGTGATCAACACCAGTTCAGTGCAGAAATGAAAAACTGTGGAGGGAGAGGATTAGACAATAGGCCTCATGCCTCATTTAGATGGAGTGTGATACAAACCGTCGGGGAAATCAGGGTGGCAGAGCTGCAGGTCCTTGCAGGTACGAGCGGGGTTGTTCTGTGTGCCCAGCGGGTGCTTCATCTGCTCGATCTCCAGTTTCAGGGAGTTGAGCGAGCCAAAGATTTCCTCCATGCCGTCGTCGTAGTCCTTGTAGTTGGCATCCATGGGTGCATCATCCACCATCTGGCTGGCGTCGATGTTCCTACGCGCTCTGCCCTTAATGGGAGCCTGGATGGGGAGTGGGTGGATAACGTCGCCAGGAGGGCCCTGTGAAGGAGAGATGAAAGGAAGAGACAGAGGTAAGGAGATGGAGATTATGCAAATGTCCATAAACCCAAGAGCTAACGACCTGCACTAAGGATAACATACAAAATGAGACCATTCAAAAGACTAGTGCATTAACTTACAGGAGGGCCAGGAGGTCCAGGTACACCACTCTCTCCCTTTGGTCCAGTTTGACCCTGAAGAGGACAAATTAAAGGAATGCTTAATCTTTAACGTCACATGATTTTTACGGGTGTCATGAGAAACGCTCCTCATCGTTTCCGTTGGAGTTCCACTGTCACCGAAACACTTACCGATGAACCTTTAGCTCCTTTGGGACCAGGAGGACCCTGAAGAGGCAGAGATGAACAAGTAATCAATATTAGCTCAGACATTACATGTTACTGAGTGAGACGCCTTCTGTAGTGCAACATATGGATATGATGAGGAGAGTCTTACAGGTAATCCAGGAGGACCCAGGGGACCGAGTGGACCTGAGGGACCAGTGATACCCTGAAGGAGGAGAGAGAGAGAGAGAGAGAGAGAGAGAGAGAGAGAGAGAGAGAGAGAGAGAGAGAGAGAGAATGAAATCATAACAGAAAAAACTATGTTTACTCCTGGTGCAACAGCATCGACTGGCATGGGGGATATTAACACTGGTTACCACATTCTGCCTTTGCTAAATTAAAAAAAGACCCACAAATATAAATCAATAACTTTCAGTGGGAAGATTGTTGGCACAAATGGTATTACTCTTCTGCAACACCCAACGGTCTGTTATGTGTACACAGAATTAAAAATACAATGTGTGGGCATGTGCAGGATTCTTTTTCTGTGGCTCAAGTGCAGGTTGGTTTGCTCACGTTGTCTCCTTTGGGACCAGCAGCTCCTGAAGGACCAGGGAGACCTCTGTCACCCTTTTCTCCCTGTTCACCTGGGGGTCCGATAAGACCGATGAGACCTGGATGGCCCTAAGGGCAGAGAACAACACGCACGCTTATTATCAATACAACAGTCAATAACACACCATCACCAAACATTAGTCCTATAATATATCTATCTGGCACAGCCGCTAATCATTAGAGTAATGATCGGATGGCTGGAGGCAAACAACAGATCTAATCAGTCTGTAAGTAAATTACATCCATTAGTCTTTGTTACAGTATTTACTGAAGCTTATGCTACACATCAAAACATTCACATCAGTTGAGTAATTGCTGGAGTGGCTCACCTTTTCTCCTTTGACACCTGAGTCTCCTTTCAAACCAGGTAAACCAGGAGGGCCCTATGAGAGGAATAACAGGTGAATATGGTTTCAGATCAACTGCAGATATTATGTGAAATACCTCAGTTCAAAGGCCTGGAGTCACTTCTACTCACCATAGGTCCGGGAGGTCCATCTGGGCCTGGAGGACCAGGTAAACCTTGCTCTCCCTGCACAGAAACACCAATTAAACCGTGTTTTTAAGCCTCACTCACTGCTCTGCCTCTTTATCAGAAACTGTTCATGTACACCAGCTTTTTATTGAAGCTCTTCAAAATGACTGTGATGAATTGGTGTGAAGGTAAGAAACACTTTACTTACAACTGGGCCAGGGATACCCCTGAGGCCCTCAGAACCGGGCTTGCCAGGTGATCCTTGAGGACCAACAGGACCTGTCTTTCCTTGGGGACCTTCCAAGCCAGGCTCTCCCTTTCACACGAAAACAGGATACACATTACCCATTTGATTCTCGCTCATTTGTTGTTGTTTTTTGACATTGTTGGTGTAATGTCTGTGTTATTTGTTGGATGTGTTACCTTGGCTCCCTTCTCTCCTTGTCTTCCCTCAGGTCCTGCAGCTCCAGGGGGGCCCTTTTTTAAAAAACAGATGACAGATTAATATTGCACACTAAAAAGACAGAACACTGCAGCATTCTGACATTGATAACATTTTGCAAGGACGAGGAGGAGACGGCACAGGACGGTACTTACTCTCTTTCCTGGTGGTCCAGAGGGACCAGACTCTCCGGTGGGTCCAGGTGAACCCTAGTTTAAGATTTCAGAGGGTGAAAATTAAAAGAAAATTAAATCATTTGCAATTTGAATAAAAACCTTTATCTATACAGTAATAACACAGAGCTGTGCCATTAACACTCACAGCCTGACCGGCTTCTCCATCATCTCCCTTGTCACCAGTTGGACCGTCTAACCCCTGCAGAAGAATTGAACAGAACCTCAGTCAAGCTGCATTACGTCAACAACAAGCTGCGATGAAGAGTTGCACAATTCGTGATTAATGCCATACGTACAGCAGGACCAGGCTCGCCAGGGGGGCCAGGGTCACCAGGGAAACCACTTGGACCCTGAAAATCAATAGAAGCTGAATTAGTTTTTTTTTGTTGTTACGATAATACATTTATTTTCAAATCAATATGATCCCCTGCGTGAGGTTAAACTGAAGGAGGAATAGAACTTACTGGGCTGCCTTTAGGACCATCATCTCCAGGGGGACCCTTAGGACCGGGAGGCCCGGCTGCACCAGCTGGACCACCCTCTCCCTTTTCTCCTCGCTCTCCTCTTGGACCCTGGAGTAATACACAGTTATGAGAAATTCTAATTCAGAGAGACCGGTAGAAAGAAAGTGGAAAGTGTCAAAGGAAACCGCCTCATTATACTTTATGGTCATTGTAGATAAACTGACATCTGTTCTCTAACTATTGACCAACAACGATCCATTTTCCTCAGTGGTGATGATCGCTGGTCCTTTCATTTCTTATCATGTAAAAAAAAATGGAGAAAACAGAATCTGATAACTCACTGGTGGGCCAAGTTCTCCCTGAAGACCTGGTTCTCCTGTTTCACCAGCATCTCCCTGACGAGAGAGAGAGAGAGAGAGAGAGAGAGAGAGAGAGAGAGAGAGAGAGAGGGAGAGAGCGAGGAGATATTAGAGGGTAAGAATGAGACATACATTATCAGACAGGTGATTTGTTGATCCAACACGGTTCTAAAAATCCCATCATTTACAGCAGCTCTCACTGTCCTGGTGCCCTTGTCACCCTAATGGGGATAGAAAGAGATGACATGAGAGATTTCAATCCATCAAGGGCAGGTGGATTGGGTGGCTGGCGCAAAAGAGGGCGCTGACCGCACTGTTCTCCCTGCACCCTGCTCATATATCTTGTCCTCTTTCCTCCTGCCTTACTGGACGGTTGCCCTGTTGACTCACCTATCAGCTGGACACTATCGTTATTCACTGTCACATGAGCCCTACCGTCCTGCCGTCCTGGGTTTACTGCAGATGCACTCTGCCACACCTGTTTTCGGGGGAAAAAAATATTATCCCACGTCATGTTTAGTGGGGAGAAAGCGCCGATCGATAGCGCAGCTCTTCTCTCTGGCATGAACAGCGGCTCTGTGTTGTGAACATCAACCGAAGCTTTTAAAACAGTGCCTGGCTGTCTTCCATAACGGCTCTCGCTGCTGTCAAGAAATCCACTCTAAGCAGTTGGTGCGCCTGTTTCAAAAGCATGACTGATCCTCCTGAATTAGGAGCGTACACTGGTCTTTATGCAATGTTGCATCTGAGGAAGCCTTGCACAGGCCATGACTGTATCCTTAAGACAGCCTGCTCATGTCCACCACAGGGACGCTGGGAGAATCTGCTGAGGGCAGGGAAAGCAAGAGCATGAACGACAGCTGCTCATCACTGTTATATGTGTTTACAGAAAAAAAAGCCTGAGCTCAGTCGCTTGCCAGCTCCTTGGGCTGGCTAATAAAATGCCAGATCAGCTGAAGCGCGATTAGCCAAAAGAGCGGTGTGTTTTTGTCTGCACAGGAGGACAGGCCATCCTCAGGGAGATTATGAAGGGGGCGAAAGGTGATTCTATTGACTGAACTAGATAAAACAAATCACACCATCACCACAGACAGAAAATGAGCTGAAAGTGCTGCGCACTGCAGTCCAGCAGCTGCAGAAGCTGCCAGAGCAGGCCTTTCATAAGAAAAGAGCAGCAACAAATAAGAGTGGGAGATGATGTTATGAGAGGCGCATTTTAATAATGTATTTATCATCTTAGAATCGCAAGTATGGTGCCGTTGAGTATTTATTCATACTCTCCACTCAGCAACAGCACTGTTGGGGATGGCAGCCTGTCCGTTAGATTATCTGTGCATCTGTCACTCGGCGGCAGGAAAAAAATAAAATAAAAAAAAGATTATGTCCCATTTAAAAGGGTATCATATAAATAGGCATGTGAAATATTAATGGCTGCAAAAACCTTGTAAAGAGGTATCATTCACAGTCCTCACCGCAGAGCACTCAAACAAACTGCTAGATACACTGAATCTGCCTCCTCCAAAGTGTTAGAAAAACCAGTCAGCTGGATAAAAACGGTATCACACCTGGCTCAGAGGCAGGTTACAATGAAAAATGTGACAGGTGCCACAGCGGTTGCGGACATCAAGTCCACTTGGGGACCTCTTTGTTGCGTTGTCTACCTCTCTAGAAAAATTTGCATGAACTAAAAATTAAGAATCCACTTCCAGAGAGTCTGTGCGCAGTATTTTTGTTGCCACTTGGAAAAGAAAAGGCACGAATACATTGTCGTTTGGATGAATGCATGAATGCAGCGCGCGGAGTGGGCTTCCATAATGGCCACACAACAGCTCCACTCATCCATGTTAAAAGCAACAGACAGTTTCAGAGCAGACTGGCTTCTCACAGAGAAAACTGTTCCTATCTGGAAAGCGCAGGACACCAAAGCACAAATGATGATGATACAGCAGTCAAAATAATAGAATTCACATGGGCAGTTGATGTACCTTTTTCAAATAATGTCTCCAGGAGACAATGAAATCAGCATTTCTGTGTGTAATTATGTGCACAAAATTGGTTTTGGTAGACAGCGATATCTGTGGTGTGTTTAAGTTAAATAAAATGTGTTTTAATTTTTGCTCCGTCTGAATATCTGTTTACTAAAGTGATTAAAAATGTTCTTTCAGTTAATTGCCTACAGGACGGATACAATTACCTTCATAAAAGGATGCACAGAACAACACGACTGAAAGGCTTTTGTGAGTATGGAGATATCTGTGTTTACACTTTAACCAACTAAAGAGGTGGAGGGTGTACATTAAAAACAGATGCAGTTTCCTGCATAAAAGGATCATCACAACAGCACTACGCTACCTGATGTGCTTACACAAAAACCTCAACTGCACCACTCTGCACCCCCTCCCCCCTCCTTACAAAGCAGGCGACAAACAGAAGTGATCAAACCTGAAACAGGAGAGAGGGTTACCTTTTCTCCAACAGCGCCAGGGTTTCCAATACCACCGGGAGGTCCCTGAGGGCCATCGGCTCCTGGGGGTCCTGAGGGGCCTCTAGGACCAGGGGGACCAGGTGGACCCTACAGGGAAGGATAAGAAATGTAATTTAGAACTACATTTCACCTGCATCCTGCTTGTAACGTATTGAATAGTAAGCCAATCAGAATGAGTGTCAACTTATAAAAATTCTTACCATTTGACCAACGTCTCCGGTTTCACCTTTCTCACCAGGTGGACCAGGCAAGCCCTGAGGAAAGCAGGAAGGATTTAATCATATTGTCTCACTGTTTCTCAATGATAACATTTGACCACAGTTTGTGTTTCTTCATTACAGTCCGCACCTGCAGCCCAACTGGGCCTGGAGGTCCAGGGAATCCTCTTGATCCTTCATCTCCCTTCTGGCCGAACAGACCCTGCTGACCTCTGGGACCGGGCTCACCATCTGCACCCTGCACACGGCGACAGATAAAGGGGGGGGGGGTCACATACACAATATAAATACAGTAAATGAGGTGCTAAATGATCTGACGACACAACCCAAGCTGGATACGTACAGCAGGACCAGGTGCTCCAACGGGTCCTTGAGGGCCAGTAGGACCGGGTGGACCCTGCAGAGGAGAAGGAAACGCATCAAAATGACGGTCACGATTCAAAAGCAATGTATTTAAGAAGAAAATTGTAAGATGAATGATGAATAATAATGAGTTTTCTATGATGCTGTAAATAAGCAGTTTCTTACATGTTCTCCTTTGTCACCCTTGCTTCCTTTCTGGCCTGGCTCTCCCAGCTCTCCCTGAGGAAGGAAAAGACCACAGTGTGAAATCAAGACAGAAAAATCTCTCAGTTCAAACTAACGCACGAGTGAGAGGGAGATGAAATATGACAAAGGATTTTGTTAAATTATAATCAAACGATCAAAGATGACACGTCAATGCACATTAAAACTTACACTCATCTATATACTGCCATTCTTAGAGTCTGTCTGTGTATTTTTCGATTACATCACTCCTTTTTCTAACAAGTGGCGACAAATATAGCTCACATCTGAGGGGGGGGGGGGCTTATGATGATGGTTGAGCCACTGGTGTTACTAGCAGCCAAAACAGAATAGATAATTAGTCCCATCTCAACCTGTTTGCACCACAATTCCCAGAATGACGAACCTTGCACTATTATTTCAAAGCCTCCACATGCTGTGGGTGTTTGCAGAAATGCTGCTAATAACTAGCAAAGCCAAAGGCATTTACTTTTGGGTTTGAGTCAGACAATGCTCTTTGTGAGGCAGCATTAGTCTCTTAAATAAAGGCCTTGGAGTTGTCCATTCCCCTGTGGAATGGGACTAATAATGAGAAAGTGTCTGAATGTGTGTAAACATTAGCTTGTGAGATTCTTTTTATCTACATGGCAAATACCCTCTGTATTTGTCTGTGTCCGTCTACACCGCGGGGACCATTGTGAGGCCAGTTAAGAACTGAGGCATTCTTCAAAGGATAAGAGATTATCCTCTGAGTATCTCCATAGCTGATCTTCCTGCAAATGTTTTCAGAGGGGATGAGGAGATATTCTTGCTTCTGAATACCAAAGGGTCACTTTCACAAATTCTGTCACAGCCACAAAATTTCCTCCCTCTCCCTCTGCCTGTTTGTACAGGAGGGTACAAAGCGGCGACGAGGCAGGTTCGCGTTTTAAAAGATCTGGTAATCGATGCAAACTCTGTCAGACAAATTCCCCTTTGAGCGTTTGAGGTCGCGGGGAAAAGAGACAAAAGGATAACCGGCTTAGATCTCAGCTGTGAAGTTGAGTGTCTTTGGAAGATGGTAACTGTGTATGTATTATACAGTCGTGTGGAAGCGAGTGTGTGCATGATGCAGAGTGCCAAAACAATGAAAGCTTTAATGCAGCTTTACTGAATCTCTTTACCTGAACAAGAAAACAAACCAACTCACCTTGTCTCCATCCTCTCCAGGTGGTCCAGGAGGTCCTCCGGGTCCTGGCAGACCCACAGGTCCCTGAATACCATCTCTTCCAGCTGGGCCTTGAGGTCCTTTCTCTCCCTGTTGTCATAGTATATAAACATGTTGTCAGCCATGCTAAATTCAGCTATTTGTCTGTATGTCACAGCAATCTCTATTAATGTGATGTTCTTACCGGTCCGCCTTTCTCTCCAGCAGGGCCTGGAGGTCCCTGGGGGCCAGGACGTCCAGGAAGACCTGTAGGTCCGGCTGGGCCAGCAGGACCACGCTCGCCGGGAGAACCCTACAGTACCACCATGAAGCAGTATTATCAGTTATCAAAGGATAAAATCTCAAAGTTTTAACAGTGAAACACTGAAACAAAGTCATAATGTCAGACACATCCACCAAATAGGTCAGACCTCTCTTATGTAAGTAGCAAACTGCATATCATTATGTTGTGTAAGAGCCCCGAACAAATGAGGGTGGGAACTTCGCCATGGAGACAATTCCCACAGATGGAGACATAATGTGGAAGGTGAGAGAATGAGAGTGACAAAGTGAGGATGTGATGCAGTAAATTGTACTCACAGCAGGGCCAGGAGGACCGTGAGGACCTTCATTCCCTTTCAGGCCGTGAGCCCCCTGCGGAACAAAATAAGATGACGGCTTCAGAAAACAAACATCTGTTGGGGGAAGAACACATCCTGTCTTACACTGGACTCCCTATCTTCAAAACAAGCTCAGTGTGAGATGGGAAAACCTCCTATAGTCCCCAAAGTGGAGGCTGAGAGCAGTGATTTAGTGAAACTGCTGCGAACATCCGTTACATTGCAAAGGAACAGGTGTATCGCATAATTTCTGCAACCATAAAGTTAAATGAAAAGCTGTTTTGCCAACAAATAAGGGCGGATTGCATAACAACCAGGACATGACTTTGTCAAGCGAGAGAAAAAAAAAAAAAATAAATAAACACCCTAGAGCACACTGTTCCTTTACTGAAGCCCACACAGGGATCTGATATCATGTCTGAATCTTGAGGTTCACCACAGTCTTACAGAGATTTAACAGTCCAGAACTATTATGCAATAACCACGCTGTGAAAGATATTAAATCTGAGAGCAGCAATTGTACTCAATTGGAGCAGAAGGCAACACTCACCACAGGGCCAGGAAGACCTCTCTCTCCAGGGAAACCTCTAGGCCCAGGAGGGCCATCCTTACCTGCTGGGCCAGCAGGGCCGGGGTCACCCTGCAGGTCAGAACACAAAGGAAGCAAATGTTAGAAGTGCTAATACAGATATGTATTATACTGATAGGGTGCGGAAATAGAGCTTCAGACGTCACCTTGGCTCCTTCTTTGCCTGCAGCTCCAGGTAGACCCTGCTCACCAGGTGGGCCTGGGGGTCCAGGGTGACCCCGATCTCCCATTGGTCCGGTCTCACCTGTTGGTCCCTATAATTGGGGGGAAAACAAACAAAACAAACCAAAACAAATCAAAACATAAATAAAACCATGGATACTACAGCATGAAACCCAGAAGCAGAGGAGGTGTGAAGAAGAGGATGGCAGAAGGAACACTGTGAGCAGAATCAGCAATTCAAATACACAAAAGATGTTACAATTTCTCCAGCTATTACAAAACATGGCGTGGAGAAGCGGAACATTTGCTGTGTGGGCGGTCTACTAGTCATTAAGGCCACATACAGCTCCATTATCATCAATGTTCTCAGCTGGCATTAGCAAAGCGGCTGCGAGGGAAAGTCTGTTAAACGTTTATGCATAATGGATGAAGAGCCCACTGCTAACATGAAAGAGTATAAACAACACTTAAGTCACGGCTCGATATATAGGTACGAGGTTTGTCTTTGGCAGATAAACAAAACTGATAGTACACGTAAGGGAGGAAGAAGATGGTCAGTGACTCACCTGAGGTCCAACCACACCTGGGGGACCAGGGGGGCCGGTCTTGCCTTGGAATCCCTGATTATTACAGAAGAAAAACAAAACAGAATTATCAACATGTGATTTTGGTGGAAGACAGATGAAGAGCTGAATAATCAGAGCACTTTACTCACAGTCTCTCCTCTCTGTCCAGGATGTCCAGGCAGTCCGTCTTTCCCTGCGGGTCCCTGAGAAATACACAATGAGTTTCCATTAATATACAATACAAAACAAAGAGAGCGACAAAAGTTATGATGGGTTCATACAGAGAGCTGTGTGTGGTGTAATGAGTTTGGACTTACAGGAGGCCCCTTTGGTCCTGGGAAACCTGTTGGTCCCTGAGGGCCTGGCAGACCCTGAAACAAACAACAAAAGACTTCTGGTTAATGATGTGTTGTCTCTTATGGAAACTGATACGATGCTGTCAGGCTGAAATGAACCGACGACCGCTGATGCGCGATGGTACGTACCCTCTCACCGGGAGGTCCTGGTGGGCCGTCATTTCCTGAGTTACCCTGAAGAGACAAAAGGAGGGATTAAATGGTGGGCTTGGAAACAACATATGCGCAAAATAGGAAATAAAAATAATAGTAATTTACATACCTTTGGTCCAGCTTTTCCGGTTGGTCCTCTTGGCCCTCGCTCTCCTCGAGGCCCCTTGAGAAAAGACGACATGATTAAAATAATAGAAAGGATGCTGAGAGTTATTTGTGACCTGAAAATGTTGGACTTAATAACTGTCTCATTTTGGATTCCCCTCAAGCATGCCCAGGTTGAATCTCCACTTCCACTCAGGTGCCAAGATTGCCATCTGTATATAAGCATGAGTCTGCTGAGTAAGACTAACCGTTGGTCCTCTCTGTCCGCGTGGGCCAGGCTTTCCTGCTGTTCCCTGTGGACACGACGAACACACACAATGATCAAAGGAGTGGCACTCGCATCATTAAGAGGCTGCATCCTCTGGAAGGAGGAATCTAATGCCAGCAGACAGTCACATTTGCAAGCAGATTTCAGCAGAATTGGGCCCTTTAGTAGCTCAGAGATCATCTTTTAACATTAATTAGGAATTACCTGCTACAAAATTACCATCAGTATTTATCAGCACTTACATTACATCCATTACCAGCTCAGAAAAGGACATTTTAATAAACAATAATGCACAATATAATGACTTTAAAGAAATATTGCAATTACAGCGCCTGCATACATTTTTAATGAGAGAAACAATTACATCTTTAGTGTAGCCTTTAAGTTTCAAACAAGTGCTGTGAAACTATGTTAATGGCACTATTATCCCTTTCTGTCTGCCGGCTCAGTCTCATAAACTTCACAAATGTTTTGTGAAGATGAAAATCTTTGTGTGGCTTGCTCCACTCTCGGTGACAAACCATTAGTCTTGCAGGCGAGCTAATGGCCCATCCCTTAAACAAAGAAAATGAAACATTGCACAAGTATCACAAAGTGATAAACAATGCTTTTGGTGGTTTGGAATGGGTTGGGTAAATGGTAATCAAGAAGGGAATAGAATTGTCTTTCTGTTCTTTAGATTAGAGCCATGCAACCTCCTGTAGGTTGATAAATCTGGAGCCTGGACAGGAGCCTGTCTCCAGCGCTCGTATTGATCCTGCCTTTGTAGGAATGAGGAGATTAATAAGAAGTCTATCCGACATACCCGAGTTCCTTTCTCTCCATTGGCGCCAGGGAAACCTTGGAAACCCTGAGATCCCTGTGTGCGAGAACGACAGTAATTAATCATTTGAGAGAGAAAACTTAAATATTAAATCCTTTGTTTATTCCCTGAGATATCCCCAGTTTATTAAATGCAACAGGACACTGGGTGCACTGTAAATAACAGCAGTGTTTTATTGTTGCCAAAAGGCATATTTAAATCCCCAGCTCTTTGATCAGGGAGCTTCAAGCATGTCCAGTTGTCAGACTGTGGCTGTGGATAAAGGATGAACTATCAAAGGTTCAGCAAAGCTGCCTTCACATGCACATGTGCACATTTTTCATTCTCTTTCAAATGTGCAGAGAAACATGAGTGCAGGGACATGTTGGCCAAATTGTGTCCCTTTTCAAGTTCCTCTATACTGAAAGCCCTGACTTAGTGACAATATTGTTTGGCAATACGTGCGCAGTTACCTTTGGTCCTTGTCTTCCTGGGTATCCTGGCAGTCCGGGAACTCCGAGTTTACCCTGTAAATGAGAAAAGCCAAATGTGTTTTTGGATGTACTTCAAAGGTCGCTCCAGTGATTGATAATTGCACTTTCAAATTCAAATTTGTCAGACTCATTAGATGCATGTTGAAAAATCGATTCAGCAACGGCAGATATCCTGGATCCTACAGTTCCCATAATGCAAGCCGACAGCTACTTTCAAACTGCAAAACTCCAGTATGTAACACAAATCAGTTATTTTTCAAACTTTACAAAGCTCGCTCCAGATCCACAGATCTTCACAGTAGTACTCTGATGAGTGAACTGAACCTCGTGTGTAAAATCTCTATTTTGTTTTTTTTTGGGTCAGTGCCCACGTTATGTAATTCCATATTGCACTATGCTTTTGATGAATGCATTAAATATATAAGACACTTAGTACTAATGTGAATTTAATGGGTTATGAGTAATGAAATCTCCAATTTATCAGTAGAATTCTATTTTTATAGAAGATAAATTCTATACAAAGCTGATCTCCTAATGAGTATCCTGCAAACCTTAATGCAAGACAAGCAAACTGCATCCGACACACTTTATACTACATCTGTAAGGCTGTGAATGTAAAGTCTTATTCCAAAGGTAAAAACTACATGTTGTCTGTTGTGCAGTCTCTGATTATGAATTGAAAATGACTCAGCTGTTACCTCATGTGTGATCCAGATGCAGACCAGACTCTACATCTATAACGCTGCCGTAAAGTAAATATATGTACAACTCAAGATTCAGAGCAATCTGTGCAAGCCAACTTGTAACCTTCAGTGAAAGATCACAGAGAGGCTGCTTTACCTCGAAGAATAAATTCTGGGGGTTTTTTTTTTTTTTTTTAAGTGTTGTCAGCAACAGCTTACCCAGTGTTCAATTTCACAATAATAGAATGTTAAGGACTGAATCCATTTTCTGCTCCCAGTTGATTCAAGAGCAGCAGCAGTGAAAAATCGGCTGCTGTTCAGAGCAGACCGATCGGAAAAACAATTTTCCTCGTTAAGCCCTGCTGAGCCATCATCCAAGATCAAACATGACTGATGATACAAAATAACAACTCGGATTTTTATCCTGTTTTATCAGTCAGTGTAAAATGTAGGCATAGAGTATCTGTGGGATATCAGCGCGCCTTAGTTGTAGGAGCCCAACAGGCAAAATCACGAAGCTTACCTTCTCACCACTTGGGCCAAGAGGACCAGCATCTCCTGGGAGGCCTGAGCGACCCTTTGGCCCCTCTGGACCGTCTTCTCCTCTGGGTCCTGCAGGTCCGAGCTCTCCCTGGAAAACGCAAGAAGCAGAAGCCATAAATATCACATCCTTTCTACTTTGACACAATACACTGGACCCACTGTTATCATTAGGGCTGAGCACATACTTGTACCTGAATATCATACATAGACTTATCTTTAATCATTGTCACTTAAACTACAATTTTTACAACCATGCTGAGAAATAACAAGTTTAACAAAATCGATTTTGGGGTCAGCATTGTCCTTCTTCTCTGGCTTTTGTTGGTGCGTTGCTATATGAAACACAACATTACACATTCCTGGTGCGGCGCCACTAGTGGTCAGAGTCTGCAGGGGAATTAAAGGTCTCAAAAACCTAGTGGTCAGTTTCTCACAGTGAGTGATGGTGTCCTGCACAAACACACAGTGTTCTGCAGTTGTTTTTTTTTGTCTCATGAGAGCTTTATATACGGGGTATTGTCATGTCCTCACTGAACATAAAAAAAAAGAAATGATTCACACTGTATTAGATAATTCCATATTCATCGGGTCACATGAGGAACAAGATAATTCAGGTCACCCTTTTCAAACTGCTGTTTGTGTAAAGTTGCTTAAGCAATCAAGTGAGGCTATTTTCCCTTGCTGCCTGTCCCTCAAAGCAGTTAGCGATCCTATTATGGCTTCTCTCTGTAAGTGTGTTCTCCTTCAAGCAGGACACACACTAAATGATAGAGTACAAACTCGCTCTGACAACCGGTCGCTGCAGCGGCGTGTGAAAGGTATCTAGTTAAAGGCTTGTGCGGAGCTGCACGAGCGAGCGCAAGTGCGCGCACCCACACTCTAGTACACATAAAACGGCATCAAGCAAACTGTACTTGACTCGCACTCGCAGGCTCATCAAAGAGAACACTTTGAATTGAGCGCTCACACACACACACACGCTTTTCATAGGCATGCTTAAAAATTAGTCATTTAGATTCTAGCCCATGTGTGTCTCCTCCAGAGCAGTGGGCCTCCTCAAATCTTTGCTTTCATCTGGATCTGCTACGTCTCCAGAGGAAAAGAGGCTGGAGCCCCCTTTCCCTCTCATGGGTTTGAAGGGGTTTAAAGTGCCATTGATTTCTCCTTCCTTTCTGCACTCGGCTATACAGAGCCGGGTCAGGGATTGGGAGTTTGATGTTTGAAGTAAGAAACCGGTGCTAAGTTATGTTTCTCACTGTAAAAAGGTGTTTCTCCTTTGACTTGACAGAGTAAAACCCTGACGCAGTTTGGAAAAGGATGCGGGTGCTGGGTAAACCTGTCAAACTCCTGAAGTTGCTGAGGTTTGGACTGACTGGAGAGCGGCAGAGGGGATAGAAAAAGGAATTGGAAACCGCTCACGTAAACACGTTCGCACGCGCGCACACTAACAGCTGGCAATTGGAACAACACCTTATGTTTGCTCATTACCCACAATCCCACAGTAGTCACGGAGGCATGGGCCATAAGGGGCTAACGTGAGAGACGTGGTTGGTGCTTTGACTTAGTTCGAGTAAAGGTCACCCCCAATAAAACTTAACCCCCGATAACAGTTCAGAATTTACAGCTGTTTCATTAGTATAATTCATCTGATTAGCTTCTGTCAAGACGTGATGGACACATCCGGTTGAGTAAAGTGTAAACAAAGAAGCCTTACCCTGTCGCCCTTGATACCCATATCTCCCTTGAAGCCGGGGAAGCCATCTTCACCCTAGCAAGAGAATAAAGAGGTGAGGATGTAATGAAGGAGAAAGAATTGGATAATACAGATGGTGAAACCATTTGTGTTGTATTCAGCAGACACACACACACACACACACACACACACACACACACACACAGATATGAAGTCTTGGCAGGATCTCTTGTTGCCATAGAAACTCTTGATTGTGTTTCTTTTTTTTCTTCTTCTGTAGCAGCAAAATTCAGATGAGTTTCACCAGACTTTTCATTGAGAATATCATTAGCATGAAACATTTCACGCAAGACCTCCACCGCTCTCATCATCATCACCGTTAATGTTCGGTATAATTCATACAAATAATCCAATTTCTCAACTTCAAAGTCTCGTCTCTTCCACACAGTCACAGCCAACTGAGCTGAGCTCTCTTACCTTTTCACCCTTGTTTCCTTTCAGACCGCGCACACCGTCGGCTCCCTGTGATGCAAGAACAGACAGAAGTTACAGGGTGTGCAAAGGAGGGGGACGGGGGGAGGGGGTTTGAATTATATGGATGAAGTCCCACTGTGACGGGAGGATATTCACCACCAGTGTGATGGCTGAAGTTTTTTTTCTAAAATCAGTCACTAAAGTTATTCGATGTAGCCGATTGTCATTACTTTTTCCACAACGTGTCAAGCGAGTCTGTTATGAAGGACACGCCCTGTGATTTAGGAGTTTTATCTGCATTTTAGCCACTGAAATCCTCACAACTTCCCTTCCTGACCAGTCTGATCATCTTCCCTCAGACTTCAGCCTTGTTACTGGGGGTCTGTTAGCTAGAAGTCAAGCCACTGGTGTGATCCCCTCTCTCAGTGGAAGCTTTAATGATTGGATCAGTCTCACCACCTTGCCAAGGATTTATTTGATGGAGTTTCTTACGTCACGTTTTACCAGCTACTAATGATTCCAAACAAGAGAAGGGCGGCGCGCCTCGAGTTGTCTTCAGCCCCTGTGACTAACCTCAGCACCGTATGGGAGCTAAAGGATGTAAGATCTGAAAAGTTGTCTCTCCAGTCTTTATCATTGCATCACTAAGATAGTTTTTATGTCTTTGGTTCAATGGTCCACAACAATCAACACGGTTCTTCTTTGAAGGAAAATTTAATTTGCTAACTTTATTTTTTTTTGCAAAATCAGACTTGCTTGGTTGGACAAACCTTGGGAATAATAATACAACTTTTTTTTTTTTTTTTTTTTAGAAGAAGAACTTTTAATAAGATAGTGAGAAACTATTAGCCTATAACAGCTGTTAATTGCAAAGCACCAAGAGATAATAATACACATGAATTTTTTAGTGGATGATGATCAACTCACCTTCACGCCTCGGGGCCCAGGATAACCAATGGGTCCTTGAGGGCCAGCGGGGCCCTGGAGCGAGAGATGTTTGATAAGAGCTCGTAACACACACACAATTACAGTACACACATGCACCCACAATGTGAGTGTTATCTAAAGTACATTAATGCGAAATGTTTTATGCATATTTGTCTGAACTAGGACGAAGGGAGGAAACAGAAAAACTTAAAAAGCATTAAAAAATTAAGAAAAGAAGAATTGCAAGCTCCAAAAGTGAGAGAAACAGAATAAAATAAACTTACCATGTGTCCTTTCTCTCCCGGAGGCCCCTCCTTTCCAGGGTGACCCTGTGAATTATTAAGAGAAATATTATTGCATCTCATTTCAGGATAATTACCACCATAAATACTACAACGCCCCCAATAACTGAGGGATTAGGTTGTAAAACTACTGCAGGACGTATCAAACTGGAAAATTGGAAACAGAACCTTTAGAGTTCAATCTCATTTAGGATTTTATCCTTAATGCACAGTATTATAGAGGCACTACCGGCCATTACTGGGCTCTAAAAGTCAAGATTGCCGTTTTGAGACTTAAGACATTGTACACATTTTCTACTTGCATGTGCACACACACTTGCAGAAGAAACACTGATTTAATACAGACATGGGTGTCCGGTGTGGGGGAAAAAAAAAAAAAAAAGGATTGGAAGGAAATTGATTGCATTCTCATGAGACAAAGGAGCTCTGCTAAGCCTCTGATGGGTTTTTAGTGATGTGAGAGAGGAAGGAGAAGGAATCAGACACTAGAGAGGACAGAAATGAGGGGCAGGGAGGGAGCATTGAGACTGAGAAAGAAAATATTGCAGCTGATGGAAGATGTATCCTCCATCACTCTTTCCAGTCTTTCACCAAATCCCACTTTTTTTTTTACAACTTCTTCTTCTGTCTTTTCCTTTCAGTACAGTTATTCATATTTCACCACCTCCCTTGTGTCTCTCTCTCTCTCTCTCTCTCTCTCAGGTGCCACCTGCACATCTGACACAGCTGCCATTAGCACAGGTGTCTTCTGTGCTGTCTGTGCAGAGATGGGAAAGAGGGTGTTTGCATGTATATATGTGTGTGTGTGGGCGGGTCGCTCCACTGTTACACAGCTGTGCTAATGTGTTGTATCATACACATGTTTCAGCCAAATAATTATCTCAGCGTTTTCAAACATTAAAATTTGATGTGCTGCTTTGAAAAAAACCTTCTTTCTCACAGTTTTGCCAATTATAAACAGTGTTTGAAAGACAGAGAGGGAGAAGGAGAGAAGCTGGTTCGCTTTCATTCACTTCTTTGGATGTGTGAGTGTTAACTCACCGGTGGACCATCTGCTCCTGGCATTCCTGGCAAGCCTGGCTTTCCAGTAGGTCCCTAGACAGAAGACAAGTGGTTAGGGTAAATAAGACATCACATAGTAACAGACAACACGAGGCAATCAAAGGTTATAGGGGCCATAAAAGTCTGCAAGAATACAGAGTCTGTAGAAACAACAGTCTACAGCCATGCTAGCAGCTCTGTGAGGCTACACCAAAGCACAGCAGTGCTTGGAGCCAAATGCTAATGTCAGCATGCTAACATCCTCACAGTGACAATCCTAACATCTTGTTGTTGAGCAGGTATAATGTTTACCACATTCACCATCTGAGTTTAGTGTGTTAGCATGCCAACATTTTGCTAATTAGCAATACACATAAACTACAGCTCAAGCTAACGGCACCAAGTTGTACAAATTAAAATTTTGACCTGATGAAAGCACTAAACTACGGGTGTAAATGAACATTTAGCTCATTAATATGCACTGTCCCCATCAAATAAATAATCAGATCAACAACATTATTAGAATTCATTCTGAGGGGGACACTGGTGTGTGTGTACTAAGTTTCACAGCTGTTCATCTAATAAGGTTCATCCACTGGGAACCATGAATATTAGCCACTAGCATGGTGAATAAAAATATCAATCCCTACGGGGTGTCACATTTCTTTTTCTAACTTCACTGGCTTCACTAAAACATGCAAATTGCAAAGCAGCTGTCTTTGAATCAAATATTTAGTGATGTACCGACTTTAAGATTGTAAAAACCTTTTATCATTTATATCTATTAAATCATCCAGTATGTCTGTGTTTTAATCAGCGTGGGCTACTGATTTCTTCTTTGAACCAACATTTTCAAATAAATGATCTTGCCTCTATTCTCTATTTCACTCTTTTATACTTCATCAAATACCATAGCCTTCTAATATTTCCTTTCAGGAGAAGAATAATACCTACATTATTCGTTCTCAAATTCCAGCTGTTCAATAAGAAACTCAATACCCGCCACATCAGATGGCAAATGTGATTTAGCTGAAATTGGATTAAAATGCATCAGGATTAAAATCTGTCTGCACTATTTGATCCTGTGTTGGGGATATGGGGATGGGGGGGAGGGGGTGCCTTTGCATATCAGTGTGATAAGCATTTGGAACTGAATAAGACAGCAACTTGGCTTTCAGTTCATGCAAATGAATTTCCTGCAGTTTTATAGATTTTTGGAGGTCTGTGTTTATTAACATTTTATTACGCTGGCGGTATTTTTTCCCACTGTGGAGTTGCAGGAATGGCGTGCTTCGCGTTATAGTCATTCAGCGATCAGGTGATATCTTACCTTCTCTCCTGGAGGTCCGATGGCTCCCTGGGGCCCTGGAAGTCCCTGTGGAGAGGACACGAAATGCTCAGAACGTTTTCCTTCATGGATGAAGAGAATAATCTAATGTCAGACAACCTGTTCATCACTGACCTGGGCACCTGGGTTGCCTTGCTGTCCAGGAGGTCCTGGCTCTCCTTGAGGTCCCTGGAAAAAACACAAACAGCTAATTTTAGAAATCTCATTATACATATAAAGATTAATGACTTTATTCACTTGAGTAAAACGTCCCATGTGGAGGTAAGAGTGATTTGTTTTGTCTGTATTTGACATTAAAAGTGAAATATTGCTCTGAACAGATATAAATTAAAAGCAATCCAACAGCGCATCACTGTATTATTATCGTCTTAGACCTAAAAGGGCCGTCACTTTTGGACAAATAGCACAATATCTTCCTGTGGCTCAAGGGTAGAGGGCACAAACACATACACACACACACACACACACACACACACACACACACACACACACACAAACACATACATAGTACACATTCTCACATCTACTTTCCTAATGAAAGAAACTGCTGAACCACAAACACCTTCCCTCTCAGAAAACTGGCAATCAATTATGTTGCTCTGGTCCAAGAGTCTGGGAAAGCTGTTGTTCTTCCGTCTCTACCTAGTTGGAAGATTCCCAACAGAACGGACAAGCTGCTCCAGCCAGGTATTTTCTCATTATGGCCTAGCGCTACCAGAAATTGACCTGGAATGATACAATTGGCGATGGCGGATTGCTCAAATGGATCTAAATACAGCCGGTCTATTCTTCATTATCTGCTAAGTATCCTCTGATTGTACTGGTGTGTGTGTGTGTGTGTGTGTGTGTGTGTGTTTGTGTGTGAGAATAAAAGAGAGAGAGGGATATGAGAGTGAAATAAACAGAAATAGACAAAATTGTTTCTGCGATCGCCTTGTGTGTTGTGTTCTTCTTCTTCTTCTTCTAGTTTTATCTTGGAAATGAATGGTCTTTGATTCTGTATATAAGCAGCTTAATCAATTCTAGCTTCACTTACAATGTTTCCTTTGGGTCCAGGGTGGCCATCCATTCCAGTCACGCCCTACAGCGGAAGAGATGAGCACAACATTCAGCACGTACACATCACACGTAGCGTACGAGGGGAAATCTGGGGTCTCTACATCCTGCTATAGCAGCTCAAACGAAGCCATTTGATTGATGCACAGTGTCCATGTTAAATTAAATCTGTTGAAACAATATAACATATGCTACTCGTTTTGTATGCTGTCGGTGATATATTGAGTTTTGTATTTCCCTGTGGATGTTGTTTGAAGAGTCTTTTGTTCTTGTTGCCTATGAGATGGTGAAAAATTGATTCTGCTCTCAAAACAGTAAATCTAAGGTAACAGCGCTGGATATGAAGAAAAGGTGAGAGGAGGGTACAGGGCACTCACAGGGGGTCCGGGAGGTCCCTGAGGTCCCTTTGGTCCGAGCAAACCTCGTGGCCCCTGTGGAAGAAAGAAGGGAAATTAAACTGAGAGTGATATCACACCTGTGAAGGGATTGATGAATTATTAAACGTGTTCGGCTAAATCAACTTTCAAACTTATACTTCTGGAAGCAACGTGACTTCCTAAATGTCCTTGAGGATATTCTTCAGAGTCACATTTTGAGAGAGAGCTAAAAGCCCCCACTTACACCCCCCACCCCCCTTACTACACATTCATTCCCCACAGCTATGCCTATCAAACAATGCTTTGAATTTCTGTGCTTTGCCTCACAGCTACAGTTACCTAACAAGACGTACTGTCCTGGCAATGTGAATTCAAACCAATGTAGCACACCCTGGTGGACAAAATACTTCATAGCAGGAGATATCAAGGTCTTTCTGATGGTTTTTTTTCCTTCCCTGTCTCTCTCCCCCCCCCCCCCTTCCCCTCTCCATGGGGAATATCCTGCCTGAGAGAGTGGGAGGCTATTATAACAAGCTTGAAGTGAACTGCCTGCGTTTCTCACCTCCGATGATTCTTTTGTATAGATGAGACTCTAGCAAAGGCCTGATCAACATGTACTTTCTAGCAATATCATGCAAATTCATTTACATGAACAGCGTCTGCAGTTTGCATGTATGATATGATATCATCTGAGAATATGATTGTTCACTAACACACACACACGGCATTATGAGAGCAGGCCCTGAGCTCTCAGCCCTATCATACAATCTCTCAGTGCAAGACTGGATGGTAATACACGTGATCACTCACTGGTTCACCAGGAAGTCCCCTGGGTCCGATCTCTCCATCATCTCCCTGGGAAAGAGAGAGAACGGGTCAGAATGTGGAACACACAGTGAATGATAATGGAGGGAGAAAGTGAAAGGGTGTGTGTGTGCGTGTGTGTGTGTGTGTTACAAGGAGCAAGAGATAATGAGAAGGCACAAAGAATAAGCAGGGGAAGAGGGGATCAGGTTGCATCAGCTGTTGGTAATGAGGATGGGGAGGGAGATTAGAAGCAGATAAAGGTGTGCTGAGATGAGAAAGATATTAGGGAGAAAAATGAGTGAGAAAGGGGAGATGGGGTAGGAAGGTAGAGGAAGTGAAATTCAGATGCTGGCAAAAAACGGCGAGTTTGGTCAAACGGAGAAGTTCAACTTGGGAGTAATTTCTGTCTTTCTGCAGCAGCAGTAACAGCGAGGGGAAGAGATATAACAGAGACATGCACACACTTATTCAAACGCAAGCAAAGGGAAAAAAAAGGGAAAACAAAAGGTATGAATTTTTTTCTTGTGTTACCCTCTCTCCATCCTCTCCATGAGCACCAGGAGGTCCAGACGGGCCAGGTTCACCCTGTAACAACAAACATTTAAATTTAACAGTGGCACACATCAAAGCAAACACACACACACACACACACACACACACACACACACATATCATTACAGAACAACACTTTTTATAGAAAAACAAAACCACTTACTCTGTGTCCTTTTTCACCAGGAAGTCCAGCCAGACCATCGAACCCTCTGTCTCCCTGAAGAGCGGGAGAAAAAGAGCGGTTTGAGCACTTCCTGCCCAGCCTTCAAAAAAACTCACATTTGAACTGGTTCCATGAAATATGGTGCATTGGAACTGAAGTGGTAAAGAAGAGACGACTATGATGGACAAGGTACCTTGGGTCCAGATTGTCCCGGCATGCCCCTGGCACCATCGGCTCCAGAACGGCCCTGTTTAATAAATAAATAAATAAATAAGTTTGAAAACATGCAGCCGAAGTGGAGTGAATATACAGTGACGGCTAGAAAATGCCTGGGGTTTTAACTCAACACTCCAAAATGTAAATAAAATATTATCTACAGCACGATTGTCAAAGTATATATTGCATGCTTTGCTGCTGACGGCTCCGTTCGTGTCGCTCTTACCCTTCTGCCGGGCTTTCCAGCAGGTCCAGGGGATCCCAAAGGTCCACGTGGTCCCTGAAAGAAAAACATAGGCATTTGTAGTCTCTGAAACCATCCTGGCAATATCAAACTAAAATGACGAAAGTTGCATGTTACTTTGGGTTTTTTTTAGGACTAATCCAATACTAAAATAGCTCAACAATATTTACATTAGTTGAGGTTAACAAGTTTTCAGAAGGGTCTTGCTTGGATTTTAAAAGAAAACTTGGTATCTTAATATCTTATACCTGAGGTCCTGCCTCTCCAGACTCTCCCTTCAGTCCCGATACACCAGGAGGACCCTGAGAAAGGGAAAAAAAAAGAAGATCTTTCAGCTCAGCTGCAAACTGTTTGTCTATTCATTTCTCTGTGCTGTGGACCACAATAACCTCTGATCAAATATTTGACAAAAAAAATTCTATTGATTTTGAGTCTGTGTTTGCCGTGAGGTGATTTGAAATACGCACCAGAGGGCCGGGTCTGCCAGTCAGACCCATTGGACCTGTAGGGCCGCGCATAGCGAGCTGAAGACAAGGACGGAAGAGATTAGCAACAAGATCGTGAACAAGATAAAGACAAGAATATGCAGAAGATAGAAAAAAAGCCCTTGTACATTTAGCATGTGTACTGATAAATATATTGTGTATTTATGTGTGTGTGCTGTAAGTGAGTTTGTGTGCTCCATGAGTGAATGTGTATATGAATCATGCATGTGAGTAACTCGCAGGGACAATGTGACAGTAATTGAAAATCATTGAAATACATACAAAGAATACAAAAACGTGCGTGTATTAAAAATGGCAGCAAAGATGGCACAAAATAAAATTAAACATTAACAAGACCAAAAAACAGACATCTTTCAAACATGATAAGCAAGTTTGAAGAATGGAGAAAAAAACATTAGTATATACAGTATAATATTGACTACTGAAGTCTGATGTGTTTAGGTGTGAACTGTTACCCTGGCCTGCTGCATGATTGATTGCATCTGGGCCTCCTGTGCTGATACAGCAGGTCCCTTCTGTCCGGAGTCACCTCCGGCGCTGAATCTGAACTATGGAGGGAATCACAGACTGAGATGAGACTTCATCCCAGTGAAAAAGTATTCCAGCACATTTGTGGAACTGGCAAAACACAACAATAAAAACCAGACAAACATTTGGAATGACTCAAAAAATGACATCTCTTGCAGCAAATTAAATATTCAAGTTTAAAAATTCACATCTATTCCAAAGAATATTGTCAGTATTTTTCCTTTAATGCAGCGTTCCCATCTTGAAACTGTGCAACAGATGTTGAACTAAGCGTCAATCTCTAGATGCCAAACCAGCACCATCAAAGGCTGCCTCTGCAGGCCGTGTACTTCGAATTCTACTGGCATCTGGTGGTGGTTCGCAGGTATTGCACCAAAAGGTGAATATCCAGGCTTGTGGTGTAATCCAGGTTTGTTTAGCTCAGGCGTCCAGAGTTCGATTACACAGCACACTCTTCAGGAGGTCGACTGCCAGGTGGTTTACAGATGCACAGCAACACACCGGTGAAGCACTGTGCAGAATTTCAACATCACTGAAACGCTGATA
The DNA here is from genome assembly GCF_002814215.2 of Seriola lalandi dorsalis. Lineage (NCBI taxonomy): Eukaryota > Metazoa > Chordata > Actinopteri > Carangiformes > Carangidae > Seriola > Seriola lalandi. The sequence continues at coordinate 1,368,807 of NW_019525233.1, read as the reverse complement.
CCAAGAAGCAAAATACAAACAGTTGATTCAGAACATCGAGGCTGAGCCAGATCTACTGCAGCTCACCCACCACGAAGCAAATTGCTCCAGAGCACAAAACTTTACAGCTTTTGATCAGATCCTACAGTTTCTTCTTCTATCTAAATTTCTGCTGAGTTTGATTAAGTATTGGCCCAACCCTTTAGAAATCTTAGTCACAATCAAATATATGCAGCTATTTTCTTTTTTTCCTGTCTGCCAATCCCTGGTCTGTCTTTGATTCTTTCCGTCTTCATCTATTTCACGCATTATGTCATTACTCCAACAATGTTCATTTCTTTACTGACATTCCTCTGCATCATCAAACCTTGAACAAAATGTTCTTCCACATCAGATTGTTGAGCAGCAAGGCAGGGACACGGAAAACAAACTCTGATTGGAGCTACATTATTTTTAAATAGAGCAGATTAGAAAATAAAGAAAAGATGCATCACTAGTGGATGGATGTAAGTGGGCTGTTTAAAAAACACACACACAATGTTAAGATTTGTCATTTAACCCTGTCACGCTGATTCCACAATTTCAACACGACGAGCCAAAAAGTCCTTCGGTGAAATAACAATGCGTGTTTCTCATTAGGGCTCGGAGCTCAGGGGTCGGATTTCAAGTCGTGCTCTCTGCCAGTGGATACACCAGAACGACTCGAGTTCCTGTCCAGACAGAGCTCGCCACATGGCTCACCCAGACAGCTTTTTGTGGACCCCCTGAAACCGCAGCTTTACATCTGTACAACTAATCAGTTCCAACGGCAGCAGTGTGACACATCTTCCAAGAACAAGGAAGAGAGATTAAAAAAAAAAAAAAAAAAAAAGGTAGACAGCATAGGAAGTCGTTAGGACTTGCTGTGTGACTGCTGCAGTCCAATCACTGGATGCAGCTGAAGCTACAGAGAGAAACCACTGCTTTGCTTTGCTTCCCGCCTAAAGCTAGACGACTTCCTGGGAGACAACCTGATAGGTGACATGTTGGCTGCAGAATGTAGAAAACTGTAGGTAAAGAAAAGACTGTAATACTTTAAATTTAAAGTCAGGACTCGAAACAACAGAGTGAGTGAGCACTGCGGGTGATAAAACAGGGCCGATCTCACTCATTAAACACACCACAAGGGGCTGCTAAAGCACAGATTTACATTACAAGATATTCGTGAGGTCCATCAAACACGCTTTCAAAGGAAACCCCCCTTCATTCCAGTGAGCTGTGTAAACCACATGTCAGAGTTATTGATAAAACAGAGGAGGATGCATCACTCTTGGCTTTAAAAAAGTCTAAACAAGGATATAAAGTCACATGGAAAACATTTTAGCGCTTAAAGCGCGGCAAACATAAAAGCAGATTGTGTTTCCTATTTTGCTATTTTTAACCCTTTTTTTTGTTGACAACTGTAATTTACTTACAGGCAGCATCAGGACAGTGCCAGGGGGTCCTGGCAGACCATCAGCACCAGGGAGACCAGCGCGACCTGGAGGACCCTTTGATGAAAAATAACACACATAAGGACACGCACACAGAAAGAAATGTGGGTTTTTTTCTCTTCTTTTTTAGAGCTCTGGAAATTAGTGTGACATATAAGAATCTATACTCACCCTCTCTCCAGGATCTCCAGGACTGCCTGGTGGGCCAGAAGAACCTGGGGGTCCGGGGAGACCCTATTTTAAGCAATACATACAATACATACATAAGAGAACAGTCATATTTGCTCTACTAAACGTTCTGGCCTTTTATCTGGCAAAGTGGTCACACATGGGAGAAAGGAATGCATGAGGCAATATGGGACAGATTGTTGAGTTGTAAATCTTTTGTGAGGCGCTCTTTATTTGTCTATAGCTCAGTGCTTGAATGGCCGGCCTCCGTGAGACTCCATCTGCATGGTGTCAAGAGCAACTGTGTCTGAAAAAAATCTTCCTAGACAAATAATTAAGTTCTCCTACATCTTGGCAAGTCCATATCTCTTCAGGGGAACTGTTCTTCTCCCACTTTTCATTAGAAATCAGGCAGCCAAGGATTTCTACAGCAAAGCATTAAGGTTGAATTTTTTCTTTTCAAACGACACAGTGTGAAAAGACAAACAGAATGGGTGACATAAACCATTACCATCTTTTATTTATCAACAGAGATTACAAAGAAAAATGCCTGTGTTTAAAAAAACTCAGGGAAAAAGAGGATGTGGGGAAAAAAACAGAGGAAGTTAAGAGGGAGAGGCCGAGAGTGACAGAATCTGAGACAGATTGACTTACTGTTCGGCCTTCAGGCCCAGGCGGACCCTCCACCAACATTCCCTGAAACACAGAAAGATACCATCAGATACCACACGGGTCACGGCCTCATTCAACAATATCACAGCCCTTTGTCCATAGAGTCACAGCTTCAGTTAAAGGAGTTAAGTGCACATGTTCCAACACACCTGCTTATCAACCTTCAATCTAAAAGTCTTTGCCGACTTTATGTACATTCCTGCCTGTCATTTCAGTTAGGCTTGCAATTAATCCACAGAGAAGAGGAGAGCGAGTGACGGCAGAGACGCCCTCGGGTGCTCTCCTACCTGGACTAGCTAAAAGTAAGTGCAAACCAAATTTAAGTTAATACGTTTTAGTTGATACCGGCAGATGTGTGCGTCTCTTCTTTGAAATACATTATTAAAGTGTGTTTCTACCATACACGCTATGCCTATAGTGAAAAAACAGCAAGCCTCTGACTCGCAGACACACTGTTGCAGCTCGGTGGCTGCAGATATATTGCTCTGTTTGTTTGCTCTTGTGGTAACACTTTGGCTTCCTGCTTTGTTATGAAGGAAGAAAAACCCAGATGTTATCCAAACCTATTTGAATTATGTGATCACAGCATGTTTTCCCATTAACCCCCCCCCCCAGCTGTTCCCTCTGAGCGTTTTTATCGTAACAATTACTCCAACTGATCTTTGATCCGAGGTCATGCCTATAGTTTTTGCCTGCTGGGAAATGGGCGAGACCTTTGGGAAAAAGGTGTCTCTGCTTTTTTTCTTGCATGTTTACAAGAGACAAGATACACAGGGTGAAGATCTGGTTGGTAATGTGTCCTTAAACACGCTTATACATACATATAAGCAAACGGTCATGGTGGAAGTGCGTGCACGCTCCCTCCTGCTCTTACATATATAAACATGAAGACACTCACTCACAGACACATGTATACTTGGTGGAGCTCAGTGACAGTTGTTTGAAGTGAAACAGCTGTAGCTCGATAAGAGATAAAAAAAATTAAAAAAAATTCCCTCTGTGTGTGATGCACCTCTGCGAAACACACAAATGTACATGTGAGTATGTGAATCAGGGCTGGATGTGTTCCACCTGTTTGTATTTACACTGAGCTTTAGGTTTTTGGCAGAGAGGCAGGAAAAGTCTCTCTCACTCGCTTTTGTTCTCCTTGTATTCCTGCCCTCCCTCCCGTCTCCCCGTGTTTACACACTGCCCACACTGTGTTTGGAGATTATTGACAATCCCTGCATCGCCGTTCTCCAAATGTTTATGCTGTACTCCTGATCACCAGCCAGGAGCGAGGCCTTACCCAAGGATACTACGAGAAAAGGTCTGGTAGGCCCTAATGAGCGTGTTTTAGCCTTGGGATTCTCATTGAGAAGCGAGGGCTTGGGTTGTGTTTAGATGTGGATCACACATACTGTATGTGCTCGCAGATATAAACATACGCCCGTGTGCACATACACGCACACAGCTTACATCTGTTGCCCAAGTATGTTGTTCAAATAGTGATACTCACAGGCTCAATAACAGCAGGCTCTCCCTTCTGTCCCTTCTCGCCATGAGCTCTGTTGACCTACACACCAAACATACAGACACAAACATAATCAGCCCCCCCTTCCTCTTCATCATCATCATTATGCTATGCTCCTCATCTTCAAGATCATGTCTTTGGCAGTGTGTTCTTCCGTTATTTTTCACCTCTCCATAATAGGAATCCGTCTCCGCAGGCAGCAGTTTCCGCTCTTCTTCGTAATTCAGGTCATCAAAGTTGTCGTAATTATCTAAATCAGTATAGTCTGTGAGGTGCTCCTCCTTGAACCGATCCAGATCGGTGTAGTCGCTCTCGCCCCCCACGCCAAGGCCGGCTCCCGTGTCGATGGACCCCCCAGCTCCGGTGCCAGCGCTGGCTGATCCACCTCCAGCAGAGGAAGATCCTCCCACAGAGACAGAACCTCCTCCGACAGTGATGGTAGAACTGCTGCTGCTGCTGCTGCTGCCGCCGCCTCCTTCGCCGCCGCTGATGTGAACTGTCCTGTCACTGCCGCCAACGCCGCCTCCGCCAGCTGCGCCGCCTCCGCCGCCTCCACCGCCTCCACCACTGATGTGCACAGAGCTGCTTTCTCCACCGCCAATGTGACCTGTACTGCTACTGCTGCTGCCGCCACCAACACCGGTGGTGTAATAATCATATTCATCGCCGTAGTCATCGTAGGAACCTCCCACCTATAAAAACACCGATATAGTAAGTTAGTTATTACACAGACACATTGATTGATTCACTGATTGATCGATTGTTTCAGCTCTATAGGGAAAGCTGCAGCGTAAATTTCTATAAAATAATTTATTCCTTTGCGGTGGGATTTTTAAATACATTAAACGGATTGGTGGATTATAACAAGAAGAAGGGCCTCGACTTAAGCCTGCTACATGAAACCTTTCTCTGCTGCTGAATGTAGTTTCTTGCCGGGACCAGTTGGTGATGGTCGCTCACCAAGAGCTTCAGACATCATTGTGTTTACAAGACGAGAGGTTATAATACGTCCTCTGTGCAGCTACTTCATCAGGACAGACTGGACGCTACAGTGACTCGGTATCGGAAAGTGACAAGACAGTCCAACCGTAGAAGAAAAGACAGCTGTTGGTGAATGAACTCAGGACGTTGCTACTAGACTGGTAGGTAAACAGCTGCTGATGTTAACGTTGGCTATGTAGAAAAAAACTTACATATAGCTCCTTTAAGTATCACACACACCTTGTATAGAGTACACGACAACAATTAAGTCAGGAAGTCAGTGAAATTAATGTCAACCTACTGATGTGTCATTGATGATGATCTTTGAACCTCCTGTTCCCCTGGTGATGACGCTCCTTTCGATTCCGGTCCCTGCGCCCAAGTCAATCTTGCCCCCTGCTCCCAAATCCAGTTCACCCCCGGTGCCAACGCTGGTGATGGTGACACGTCGAGAGGTGTCACCATCGGGTGCCGCCGTGGTCTCATCGTAGTACGTCTCGTAGGTACCGTAGGCGTCGTAGGTGTCGTAAGGGCTGGCCTCTTCTCCGTAGGCGTCTCCTCCGCCGGTGGCGGTGCCTGAAGAGCTCGGCGAAGAGCTGCTGGATGAGGAGCCAGAGGATGAGGAGCCAGAGGATGAGGAGCCAGAGGATGAGGAGCCTGAGGATGAAGAGCCTGAGGATGAGGAGCCAGAGGATGAGGAGCCAGAGGATGAGGAGCCTGGGGATGAGGAGCCTGTGGAGATGGAGGTCAAGACTTTGCTGCCGGTGCCATCAGAACCGCCCCTCAAGACCTCCTCCACTGTGGTCACCACACTGTCTCCACCTGGCACCTGTAAGGCATAGAGGACATTTGAACGTATGAAATCGTAAGATTGCATACAGATTATTAGATGAAATCCATCTGTGGCAAAACATATATTGGTAGAATACCTTGACTTCTTTTGTGGTTGTCTCAGAATCAGAGGTTGATTCATAAGGCTTGCCATCCACGTCCTCATAGTAAGGGTATTCATAATAGTAGCTGTCCTCCTCTGTGTTCTAAAGGAGAGAAACATTACACAGTGTGACTGAGAGAGAAAGAATAGCTATCAATTATTAAAAGCATGTTTTTTTAAATACGATCCACTGCTCCGCTGCTGCTGCGAGGCTGATGCGAGGCTGATGCATGTGCTACAGACCGGCCATCGATCAGACACACGCACCAATATCTCCTCCTTGCTGAAGTCTCCCTGTTGCAACATGTTACGGCTCAATGACAGATTACTTTTCCACTGCTTTCTTAATGAAACTGTCTGGAGAAAAAAAGAAAGAAAAAAAAAAGCGGGTACCCTGCAGGCACACTGACAGGCCCCAGGGCCAAAGAAAAAGGTCAAGAGGAAGAGCTTCCTGTCCGTCTTCTAACCACTTCTCTGACACACCTTTGATTAGCATGTTCACAGTGTATTGGTATTCAGTGCAGACGCAGGCTTAGGCAGGCACCACATCATTCCTGAACATTATAAACAAATTGCATAGCCTGATAACACTCTTCTTCTCAGTCAGCACTTTTCCTCTGGCACAGTGCAGGTCTCCTACATAAGCCAAGAGGCTCTTTTCAGCACAGGATCCAACCAAGATCTGATTTGAGTATTAGACATAATTATGGATTAAGGGAAATTAACTTCCTTGAGTTTCTACAATACCCTGCATCCTCATGCTATATGCAAACATCTAGCAAAATTACATCTGGTCATAAGCGACACTGTGAGTTCAGAGCATATAGAAACTGAAGATAATAAAGGTCATGTTACTTACGTATTCGTCTGTGTTGGGGTCCTGGTTCTGAGGCTGATCGGGCACTGGCACTTCGCAATCAGGGCTGTAGTGCTCACAGTAGTCATAGGCAGCACGATGGTCTGCTACAATCATTAGCTGCTGGATGTCTCCCTGGAAACCACCAAAGAAACAGGAAGGGATGAGACTCACTGGACACAGATACAAGGTCATGCATGTAAATAAACAAGCAAACAGCCATTAGCGACAGACATGGCGGTCTCACACTCTGTGGCCCCTGGAGGGGGGCGGGGGGAGAAATGAAAGCAAATAAAGATGAGGGAGAACATCTGTGTGCAGCATTATCACATGCAGAACAGGCAGCGCTGAAACTAGGTCAAACCATGGGGAATCTAAGGGTGACTAAGTGATGAAGAACTTTGTCTGGAGTCCAAGAGTGTCGATTCGCATCAGGGCTGAGCACCGGACTGTGAGACAAGAAAGCTTGCAGCAAACAGTGCGGAGTTACAAGAGAACATGGAACAAGTGACTTCATGTAGCTGCGGACGATGATACAAACAATCACACAACCACAGGCTCTCTCTCTCTCTCTCGCTCACACACACACACACACACACACACACACACACAAGCACAGAGCACATTTTTAACAAGATGAATGATTTTAAACAGAACACATAAGCCCAGCCCGAGATCTGAACGGGACATGAGTGATTCCGCCCTCGAGCTGATTGTATAAGACGAATTTATCAACTCAGCCTGTGCGACACGGAGAACATGAGCAGACCTGCGCTAACAGATAGCTGATCCGAGCCATCCGACTTAAAGGTGTGTGTGCATAAACTGAGTTGAGGCGCAGGGGTGGGGTGGGGGGAGGGAGGGGAGGAGGTGAGGCACGGGGGGGTGGAACAGTAGCAGAAGGAGAGAAATTCAAAGAAAGAGACAGAAAAGAGGAGATTGAGAGAAAAAGAGCATGAGAGAACAGGGGAGAAGAAGAAAAGGCTCAGAAGGATCCCCAGGCTACATAGGGAGCTGGGTGTGGGTGTCTGCCACATGTTTTCTGAACAGAATGCATATGGCACCAAATACGCTGTATTGTATCCATCCAAACGTGTCCCGATCACACTTCCAAATGCAGTGATGTCATTCCACATCAATCAAACTCAGTGACTTCTGCTGAAACAAATATATTTTCGGAGGGAGGTATGAGAATCACGAAGCGACGCAACTCTGGGAACAGACCGCCACAGAGCATGAAGTGTTTTTGATTATGTCCGATTGCCAAGAGTCTGAAATCCCTCAACATGTCTATCCAGATGAAATTCTCCACAGACGGCTATCTATCCTGACAACCAGAAATGGATTGCATTTGTGGTCTAACCGGTGACAGTTCAGTGAGAACTACCAATCCCAATGCTACACACTCGAAACATACCACACAGAACTCCGTGTCTGGCATCCTTTAAAGACCCCTCGCAAAACTCCACAAGATGATGTTTCCTGCTCCGTCCTTGGCTTATGTTATCAGTGAGGTTTATGGTGGATGCAGGGAAAACAAATCCCAATACTTCCTCCAAGACAGAAGGACCGGAGTAGCCATTACACAACTCTCCCAGCTATGAACCCTGAGCTCCCAGGAAACTTTCAAATGGCTACTTCTGAGCCATTTGCCCAAAGTCACACTCGGCGCGGAGGCTAGACTTGGTATCAGTTTGACAGTCTGCGCCCCCCCCCCCCTCATCCTGGCAAGACTGTGTGTCACAGCTGCACCGTGAGGGGATGATGGGATTTCACTGTTTGAAATGAGGTCACATTCAATAAGGAATAAGCCTTCAGTGCAACAACAACAGCCCTGCCGTCTGGAGCATTGCAACAGCTTTCCCATTCACATGCCATTCTTCTGCTTTTCCTTTTTTTCTTTTTCCCTTACACTCTTTTTCTTCACCTCGCAGAGCAGGCGGGGGGGGGGGGGGGACGTCAACGCGGATCCTGACCACAAGTGGTGCGATCCCAATTTCAGCGAGATGAGCTAATTAATCATACACCTTTAGCATTAACGAGAACATCCTCGCGGCACTGAGGGCACCGTGGAAGAATGTGTTTAATGGTGTGTGACATGTACACACAGAGAGAGAAAGTGTGCATGCCTAGAAAGAAAAGTGTTCTGTTATACGGTGCTTATTGAAGCTGGAGAAGCTGATGGCTGCATTTGATTGTACTAACAGTACAGCCAGAGGCATATGAGGGGGGGGGGGCTGGATAGAGAATGTGAGCCTGAGCTGAGCTCAGTTGTGTTGGACCAATCATTGCGGGCCAGCTCCAGCCGTCTGAAGTTTTATTCTGTGTTAAAAGTTCTGGACTATAAAAAGAGGAAGCCAAGCACTGAGCGCTGCACAGAAACCAACTGCAGATGGATAGGCAAAGAAAATTTTTAGGAACAATCACATCTCACTTAGAGGGGCGTTCGAGCAACTTTAAATTGCACTTAGATTAAGTCTAGAGAACAGCGAGAGAGAAAAAGAAAATCAATGCAGCAGACTCAGATATATCCTCACTTTTCCACTTAGTTTGGGTTTAGTTCCAAAAACACAGGGTCCTATATTTCCCAGAGTGTCACTTCATAGTGTCTCTTCATTAGACCTTCCCCGCCTGGTAAATGCTAACATCTATCAACCTCCGCACCATCTTGGAACACACACTTTCTGTTATAGACCCTGAAGGCATCACAATGACATTGTTAGGGGTTATTTTCTCCTCCAGAGCTCCAAATCTTTTCACGGGCTGTGTGGTGTTCTCTGTAACTGCTAAAATACAGAGTTTTACACAAATAATTGTGTGAATACTTGTTTCATTTCCTGTTTCTGATCAGATACAGACAATGGTATTAAATCACACACAATCTACAGTCTAAGCCAGAAATTCTGCATCACAAAAGATGCCTGTTTACCCTAATTATTTCATTTTCCATCCTCCATCTTTACACACAAATTATTTCTGCACTGATATAAAAGCCCTACAGTACATTTGTTCCCATGAGAGCTGCACACCTTCACAGTAAAACTATTGTCATAAGTCTTTATCCACCGTGACAACCACTAAAGCTGGTGCTGATTTCCTTTTCTCTGAGCCAGAGCTGCTCTTTTCACTGCACGTCACTCGACAGATTCCGGTGCCAAGCGTTATATAAGCCGCTGTTTTACAGATGTAAGGGAAGCGGTAAATATTCCTATACTGTACTCCAGCTGTATGCTAATGCCAATTTCTCATTTAGTATTTAGCATTCTGGTGATGAACGGTCAACGCCGTCCAACAGCCCATTAAAGCCTGAGATATTTACACTATTACTTGTGTATGGAAGGTACTTCTCTATATTTTGATGACAGGAAACTGCAGCTATTGCAAATGCAGAGTCAGGGATTCAGCGTGTGATAAGGATGATTGGTTAACCCCGACACTTAAACTTAAGAACACCTAAAAAAAAAAAAAAAACTTATAGATAATTCTTCACCTCAAATACACAGCGACAAAAAAGCAAGAGCAAAATATACCAGATATGAGATGATACACAGCTCTATATGCAGACACATAAGCACCAATCCCACACCCAAAGAGAGCGCACCGAAGGAAAGAAAAACCCTGGAATTACACAATCACACCCAAACTCCTCGGGGAACCATAAAAGACATGCAATCAGCTCTCCATAGTTGAAGAGGGGACAGTGGCATTTTTCACTCTGGAGCATCATGTGGCACATCAGAGTGGTGCTTAAGGCAGAATTTTGAGACAATAACAGGGCTGCCGCTGTCACCATCTCCCTGAATCCCGCTGAAATACGACTCTGCTCCTGGCCGACGCTCTCTCTCCTCACGTCGAGCCCTGGTGGAAAAGCTGTCGGCTGTGGCCGCGAGCGGCGGGCGACCTCACTTCACATAATTCATGTTAAAGAAGCTACACACACACATACATACACACACACACACACACACAAAACTTGCACGTGTATGTGTGAGTGGTTACAGGGGGGTCGCAGCTTATAATTAGATCACGGAAGCCGAGCAAATCCAGACTGATCAATACCACTTAAAAACATTTGCATTAATCTGTCATTTCTGCATTTTAGCAAATAAAATGTCACATCATCTTTCGGGCTTTTCATTTCCAGATCCTCACCCTGTTTGGCCCCCGCATTTTTTTTTTTTTTTTTTTTTTAAATCCCTGCTGGATGTTCTGGCTGCGTCCAGGTGGGGGCAGGAGAGTGCTCCAGTGAGCACAAAGCCAAACATCTGCCTCCATCTGAACCTGACCCACAATCATGACGGGTGGACCGAGTTCATTGGCTCTCTTATTATAAAAGATGTGATGCATGCGACTGAAAGCGGCATAATGACTGGCTTTGAATGGGATATATTATTGCTGTATGAGTGGCTGAAATTGAACAAAATCAACCACATGCATACACGCTCTTCTCTCTTTCATACACACACACACACACACATACTTCAGGCATGAAGTGAAAGGCTGGTTCTTTCGACTAGAGCAAGGTCTCGGGGTGATGTCAGACGACCCCCTGCTGCTCAGTTTAGGGATGCTGCTTCATGAAGTCTTTCTTGGCTTAGAGCGGCATAGGAAGAAATAAACAGCATAAACCGATGCTCATTATTTCCCCATATCCCCAGGGACAGCTGGTAATGACTCTGTTTACCTTCTTTAAACTTCACATTAAACAAAGACAGCAGCTTTATGAAGGAAAACTCAAGTCTAGTTTTTCATCATTTTTCCTGGTCAGATGTCAACAAAAGGGAAAACGGGTTGGATGGGGCCCCACGGAGCTGGATAAGACTCTGGGAGGTCCGAGCTCTGGCTGTATTTTAAAGCGAACTACTTTCACAGCATATTTACACAGTCACCCATGAGCTCTGAGCCAGGCCCTGGTCCCACTGCCAGCCCACACCGGCACACTCACAGTCCCAGCGCCTGGGCATTCTCCAACCTGACCACAAAAACCAAACAACACACAGCAGAGGTCAGCTCACTGCACAGGGGCCATAAATCAGCACGGATACACACACACACACACACACATGTACACACACATGTACACACACAAGATGGGTTCACATAGCTGTTTAAGTACATACAAGCAGACATAGATGGTTAGAAACACACATACACGCACCGACAGAGAAAATACACTCCAACAAATCTACACCATTAAACCATTACCAGTACATTTTCACCCGCATGCACTTTCCCCTCCAGACTGTCGCGCAATCCCGACGCTCAGAGCGGCTGCCAAGAGCAACAGGCCCGTCTGCCACCCCACTTATCCACTACACGCCACCTTAACCGTTCCCTCACCCCTCTGCCACTATCCTGTTCTAAGGGTCTTCTCCCCCTTCAGCCTCCCATCCCCCCGATCACACATCCCGCCTTCTGCATAAGAATTTAATCCCACACCTCTGAGGACTATGGGCAGCCATATTCCCATTTCCCGTTCTTTTTGGGGGAGTGGAAACCAGAGCGGCTCGCCTCGCCGAACACACGTAGATCCTGAGTGTTTGGCTTGGCCATTTTGCTGAAATCTACATATTTAAAATTAAAAAAAAAAAAAAAAAAAAAAGTGCTGAGGGCACACTTCAGGGTTTGCTGACACAGTAGAGGAATAACAGAGGGAATAAGGGGGTGAAAGACAAACATCTGACATGAGTTAAGGAAATTCTCTTAATTATCCATGGTGGAAACTCCATCTTCCCTCAGGCTACTGAAGTCTACGTCCCGGTCCTCGGCCTCAGGTGTATAGAGGTAGTGTGCTTTGACAGTGAAGCATGACATATGGCTTGGACAAGATAACGCAGAAATACACGACTACAACAAATACGTACGAGGAAGGTGAACTGTGGGATTTTACATTGTGGATTTTTGGATGTAACATTTTTTAGTGTTTGGTGATACATCACAGACTCCTGAGATACATCACTGCATCAATAAAAAGTGACGTTGTGGCCACATTATTGAAACTCACAGCTTTATTGTGGCCACGCTCTCATAAATTCTCCACTTGACTCTGTCATCGCAATCCATTATAACCGATGACGAATGCTTCAGAGACGTATGTGTGCTGTTACATCTGGATCACAGTGTATCTCTGGATCCAGCTGGGACAGTTTGCATTTCACACATGACTCTAAAAACTGATGTCAAATGTGTCAATTCCCCCACGGACATGATTTCATCTGTGGTGAAAACTGAAAATTGCATGAGACACATTTGCACTTGACACTGCAGCGACATAAGAGGACGGAGGTGGATGTTTGTTATCTTGCTTCATGTGAACTTCCAAAACCTTGTCCAAGTTGTTTGCTGTATGCATTTCAACCACGTCTGGGTCGTCTAGTCGAGGATTAATTAGCGGTCAGTGGTCAAGCGTCTAAAATGTGTCTTTAATAGTCTCTTCTCACTGCATCCTCAATGCATTTACATGTTTATTTGGAGCTGTCCGCTTCAGATCAGAGCAACCATGACATATTTTATTGTGGAAACATTTCTAAATACCCCTTTGTATCTGTGCACCACACCAGTCCTCGTGACCCAGTCTCTGCTAATGGATCTCCATGAGAGGAGCTCATTCCATTCAGCAGCTCTCACCGCTTCCTGACACCCAGACGCAAAGAATCAAAGAGTCAGGTACATTTGTTGAAAACTGTTGAACTGCGGAGCAACAGGTTTCAAAAGCTTTACTGGAGCTAATAAGAAATAATAGAACAGAAGCCCAGTCGAGGCCTGGCAACGTCAGCCAAACCGTTTTTTTTATTACTACTACTAAACGGAGCCAAAATGAGCTTAAGTCTGATTCTGAATTTTGGAAATCTACTGCAAATGTGGACTGTGGTGTCAGTAGATACTCTGCAGGACAAACTCTGTTGAGATGTAAATCAGGAGAAGCTCTGGAGGGTGAAAACATCGTTACCTTAGATGACTGTGAACTATAAAGGGGAGGCTGAGTGGATGGCAGTAGAACTGAAGAACAGTCCATGAGGAAACAGGATGTGTAAAACTCATCATGCCATCACAATATTATTAAAGCTCTTAACGAGCATCAAGCTCATGTGTTGCATGTTTTTTTACTACTTTTTTCCTGGCTCTGGTTGCACCATGGGAGCCCCACAACTTGCTTCATCCCAGCCCCATTAAAGGCCTCCCAACTCTTTACACTGCTCCTTTACTCGTATCATCCTGCCTTCACTCCCATCTCTATTCATAATTATTTTTAAATATTTCATGAATTTCCCCTAGGGGATAAATAAAGTATCTATCTATCCATCTAATCTTTTATTTCAGTATGTCTGACCTCAGGCATCGTCTTCTGAAGCCCATCACGCTTTCTTACCTCCGCATCTTATCACCCACACACCCACACACATGCACGTCCACCCCCAACCCCCCCCCTCCTGCTCAGCCCTGGGACAGCCTATCAGCGGCTACCAAGGAAACCTCTGGATGATGTCATGTGGTGTGGCTGCTGTTCCAAGACTGACATCAGTGGGGAGAGAGCTCCTCATTTTTTCCAGAGTTTGACCCAAAAGTTTTGGCTCCTCTACCTGAACCTCCTGCGCGAGCCTCCCCCGCGCCTCCTCCTCCCTCTCTCACCCTCTCTCTCCTGAACATCTCGTTTTCTCGACATCGAAACTCTCCTCCAACTCTCTAAAATACCAAATTTATCTCATATATCTGTGACAAAAACTACACTATGTAATCGCCCACTGGACGAGGATGCTTTCGCTCTGCTTCGGCTGAGACAATGGAGGCCCAGACAAGAACTGCTGTGTTTGCACGGCTCCACCTTGGCCGCCTCGATTCACCCGAGGTCCCCCTGCGGATTACCTCTGAATGAGGCCGAGTGGTTCATCTGTCCCGTTTGTGTTCCCCCAGACCAACCGCAGCCATTTATTTCACTGAACGCTACTCAGAACCGAGGGATGGGCATTAAATTATCTCTGGTTTTTCTTGGCACGCTCACTGGGAAACAACAGTGAAGGGGGGAAATCAGGGGACACATTCTGCAGATGGACTATGTCAAACTCTCTACTACTTTCTGAAAAACACAGATAAAAACACACACATGATCTAAACATCCCGAAACCCTCAGTCATGAGGCAAAACAACATTGCTAAAAGTCATTAGCTGGACTTTCCTTAAGATAATGACTCATAATGACTGACTTTTACAAGTGCGTTACAATCATTATAAAAAAAAAGTAATTACTATTTCATTTGCAGCTGATGAACAGTGATTACCAAGTTAAATACCTGTCTGCTTACATAATCACCACTCTAACTACATTCATAATCTTTGCTGGCACAAGCCACAGTACTCTTATGCAAGAAAAAAAATAACATTATGGCACTTATAGAGGGTAGATGCTCTGTGGCCACAAAACCATGTCAGAAACCAAACCACAAACCACCTCAACATACAGTAAGTGCTACTCTTCTCCACACTGTTGTATGTAAAGAAAAGGCACAGGCAGAGGAAACACAGAAGAAGAACTAGAATATTATTTTGCCTCTTTTAACTCATGTCAACACTAACTATTTTCTTTTAAAGCAATTTCCTGAGAAGTTCAGAGATATTAAATCAGGGCTGTCAAAAAAGAAAAAAAAAAGAAAAAACTCTCAAATTGATACTTCACTTCGGCTTTCGCTCTGTCTTATTATTCCTCCTTTTTACACGCTGCTTTTCTAAAGAGATTGACTGGAAATCGCAGGATCTCGACTCAACTCAATTAATTGGCCTGCTGGTGAAATCAAATATGTTTTTTGTGTGTGTGTGTGTGTGTGTGTGTGTGTGTGTGTGTGTGTGTGTGTGTGTGTGTGTGTGTGTGTTTTCATGCTCAGCACCTCTTGGTGGTAACTGACTCTGGCAAAAGTCAACACAGGATCAGACTAAACTACAGAGGGGAAAAGGGAGTGAGGGGAGGGAGGGGAGGGGAGGGAGGGGAGGAGAGAGAGGAGTGCAGGCTGAGCATAATTTGGAAACTATGTGGCATATTTTCCATTTTCTGCACGCACTGGAGCCTGTCCTGTCTCCCAACTGGCAGACACACAGCAGGAGGGCTTTAAACATCTCTCACAAAATATCCGTCTGTTCCCACGGTAACCATTGGACTGTTGCTGTGTGCTCCGATAACTAGGTAAGATTTAAATTGTCCCTGTATCACCTCGCTCTCATGATGAGCATGCTATGGGCAACAAGAAAATTAGAGCAGGGTTAGAACTGGAGGAATTTCCCAACATCAGTTAGGTGTAGGGGGAGGTAATAACTTTTACACATACACACAAAAACATCTGTATTTATGCCTCATTAAAGCCAAAAAATATGCTGGAAATATGAACAGAATCTGTGTAGTAGAAAACAGTGTTGTGCTCCTCTGCTTCACTCCACATCTAAACACTCTCAACATGAGGGCAAGAAGTTTTATATATCCCATCATGCATCCTGCTTCCCTATAGCTCGGCAGACCAACTTCAGGGATTGTAGGAGGGGGAAGTGATGTCATATTTCTCTCTTTTTGTCTGTTCTCACTGAGCAGCAGTGAGGTCAAAGGTCAGCTGGCTCAGCATCAGTCACATCAGTCAGCCTCTGTTACTAATTATTATTGAGGGCCTCAGCCTCACAGACTAATCCCCCTTTAAACAAGCACAACTCTGACGGGACAAAGACAACAGTATTCCTTGTGCCTTGTGCCTCTCTTTCTCTCTCTCTCTTTCTCTCTCTCCCTGTGTGTGTGTGTGTGTGTGTGTCCCTCACAGGGGTCATGTTTAAGAGCCACAAATACCCACACAATAGCTTGTTATAGGCACCATCCAAACTAATTCTGATTCTTCACACTGGGTAAAGACAAAAAGTATTTTATGTTATAATGTGATGCACATCAGGTACCTCCGGGTATTATAAATCCCAAAAGGCTTCCTGCCACCAGTCAGATTACCATTAATCTTTCATCTCCTGCAGCAAAGCTCTTTAAAAAGAGGAGAAAGGAAAAGGTAAAGCCCTCATTCTAATGATGAAAAGCTGTCACTGTTTTGTTAAAAACTTCTGTAAACAAAAATACTGCAGCTGATTCAGACATGGAATCCAGACACCGACACCAAAGACAGACATACAACACACTGACTTTTAGGTTTTTAGCTGCTGAGTGGCCATAATGAGGCAAAAGGTTAAAAAAAAAAAAAAAAAAGGAAACAGCAACAACTGATGCACAGTTGAAGAGCAAACAAATGCAGCACAGATTGGAAGCAGAACTGAATTCCAGGACGTGAGGTTCGTTTGAATGGATGTGGAATATCTGGCACCTTTAAATTAAATTTGATTTGCAGCGTTGTGCGTGTGTGCAAGAGCTAAATCCACAAACCTATAGAGGATGTGGCTGCTACAATAATCCGTATTCTGTGCACCATGACATACAGAATGAGGGTTTGGTGATGACCATCATGTGCACCACAGCCACATGTGTCTGTACTGTAGTAAAAATGAAGAATCTCTTACACTTTTATGTTATTTGCTTTAAAGGTCTCATCTTTTACACTTCTCCTGTGTTTTACTTGAAGTCATGCTCCATAAGAAGATATATTTGTGGTTTTAAGCACCAAAAAAAAACATCTCAACGTAGTTTTACATCTCTTCTCTCAGGCTTCTCTCTGGAGCTTTAGTAACAACAGGTCGGTGAGCTCTGAGCCTCTCTTCTGATTGGCTGACTGTTTTCACAGAGATTGAATAAAAATATAGCAGATTTCAGGTAAACGATCAGAGAAATTAAATCCTGCAAGGTTGGATGTTGGTTGCAGGTGGACCAGGCTTAGGGCATGGCTGAGGGTGGTGACTGCTTTGTTGTGACATCACAAAGTTCAGGAAGTCCTAACGGCTCGTTTTAAGGCTCAGTTTCTGAATACAGGCTGTGTGCATTTCTCTGTGGACTGAGGCTTTGATACTTTCACAGTATTGATATAGAACCTAGACCTGCTCTATAAATCAAACTACGCATGGAAATCTACCTTTATGCAATATGGGACCTTTAAATCAAAGTCATGTTGGCCTGGTATGCTGACTTGTTCAGTGCAGCCTTGAAAACAGTTTATAATGGGAGATGCAAAAATGCATCAGTTGTCAAAACTATAAATCAGTTCCCTCATCCCACTTATCAAGGTCACATTGAGTCACATGGACACAGCTGAGAGGAAGGCCAGTGAGAATCTGGCAAACAGGCCTCTCAGCGAGCACTGAGCCGTCACCCAAATGAGCCAGTCATATAATATACACCAAAGACTTAATATGAACATAACAACACGTAGATCAAGAGCTACAGTACAGTGCCTACCTCAAAGACTTCTTCATCAAGTATTCTAGTTCCAAACACTATAATTCCTTTGGTATCGACGATGGGGCTGGGGCTTCGGAGCAGCTTCTGGGCGGTCTTCTTTTTACAGTCCAGAATGAGGGTGATGGTCTGCTTGTGCACACTGATGGCCACTCGATGCCACCTAGAAAGGGAGGCGACGTTAATTCACACACTTACTGGGTTACACGCTGTCCACTTAACAAACTCTTAACAGTGTAGGGGCCCCTTTTTTTCTGTCTTTGGCTTCTTGTTCAAATACATCCACCTCTGTTCCTCCACTCATCTTACTCTAATTGTTGACATAAATAGAAAGACACTCTAATCCATGTTACATGTAAGGGATTAAATATACAATATCATACAAGATAACATGTTGTAAACAAATCCGTTGCTTAAGCTACACCTGGCTCACAGATCACTTCGCCGAGGTCTAACACATCCACCTGGACTCTGATTAGAGCGGAGGACGCATAAACAAAAAACAGGAGTCTGATATTCCTTGGTGGATGTTCGTTGAGCCAGCGACTGGTGAACCTACTTTCCATCAGCTAGATTGACTCCTCTGAAGAGGGGGTAGTCCTCTGGACTGGGTCTGCCTGTGTGGTCCTCGTACAGGAACACGGGAGAGCGTCCCACTTCCAGTCCCAGCTGCTGGATGCCCTGCTCATTGTACACAGACAACAGGAAGGACTGGCTGCCCTTCTTGGGCTTCACCGTGGCCAAGATGGAAAAGTCCTCCGGGAACACATCACCTGGCAGGACGGAGGGTGGGTTGGACAGAGAGAGAGAACAGTTTTGGAGTTATAAGTAGCAGTAACCATTCATCATCATAAGAGGAATGAAATACTACTACAATGTTTGTGCTCAGGATGTTGTAATCGTATTATTATTTTAGGAGACAGACAGGGCTCTTCAGTGTCAAAAAAAGTTATTGTTACTTCTAATGGAAAGAATGTTAAAAAAACAGAAAAAGATCATTTAGTCTGGAAGAACCTCGATGGCTTTGAGGAAACGATTCGCAAAGTGCCCAAAATGTAACAAGATAGGATTCATCTGAAATGGATAAAGGCCGGCGAGGGGAAAAAATAAACGTTAGAAGCAGAACTGCAAAGTTGGAGCGTTTCCAGCGCAGCACAGGATGAGAGGCATAATGACAAAAGCATGTGATCCAGAGAGACTCTGTCGAACTATCCTTCAAACCGCTCCTCTCCTCTCCCACAGCTGATCGCTCTAGCAGATGCTCAGACGCTCCAGCAGGAGGGTTGGAGAGGAGGAAATAAGGAGAAAGAATGAATCACACATATGTATGGAAATGGAAATACCAATAATAATTTGGCATTTAAAAGCACATAAATGGTGTAGTAACAGAAAAGACAAACAGGAAAAAAAAAGAAAAAAGTTATCCTCCATTTGCATGGTTCCACTGTGCAGCCTCAACTATTTCCTCCATTTTGCTTAAGTGTGGGGCACATCTGCCAGACAGACTCCCTTAGTGGGGTGGTCTCGGGACCCCAGAAAGAGGGCGGACTTTCCAGCCATCTGAGGAGACTGTTGCTTGCTAATGTAGAGGTCAGACTACACTTGAGGCGAGCGAAGCTTTCTGATCTTTTAGTTTTGGGAATGAAAAAAAACCAAAAAAAAAACAGAGGCAGCCTGACTATATTCAAACCGCTACCATTATGAGAAAAACCAGCTATCTGGATTATGTTAAACATTAGCAAAGAGACCGCTTGGATTCCAGTAGCAGTTCCTTACTGTTCAGTGTATGCACAGCAGAAATTTCCAGACGACCGGAAAAAGAGAGGCAGGGTTTGTGGCCGCAGCGGTTTTGTAGCACCTCGTGCAGCCATCAAATCCCCTTACTCTGCTATAGGAGACGGGCTGGAAAATGCGAAATTGGAGTGACTATGGTTAAGGTGGCCAATCAGAGGCTGCGGAGGAAGAAGACGCCTCAGAGGGAATGTGGTGTGGAAACCTGAGGTTAGGGGGAGATAGTGGAAAAACGAAGGGAAAGGAAAAGAAAAAGAAATTATCCATTCACTTTATTCCTTCTCCTTCTTACTCAGTCAGCATCTGGGTGTCTGTCTGCCTTCCTGCTCTGTCTTCCTGCATTCTCTATCATTCTTTCATTAATGCCAGGCACCGAATCACATCATGCGGAGAGCACATGCTTTGGCAGTGCGCTCCCTCAGGAATTTAGCTTGGCATCATATGAGAAACATTGCTTTAATTGACAGATGCGTCGTCAGGACGGCGAAAAGGCAGGAGAGGCAGAACATGAGGAAGAGAGGAGACAGATGAGACGGACAACCCTTTGAAAACCTTTCTTGTACGGAAGAGTTTGATGAGGAAGACAGATACATGATAACCTTGGCAGGGAGAATATGAAATGAAGTGTTACTGTAGGATGTTAAGAGAAAATGCCAGAGAAAAGAGAGCAGATGAGGCAGCGTTTGTCACTACGTCCGTCTGTCGCAGAGACAACGAGTCAGCGCTGGCTCAGGGCAGGCTGTTTGTGTGGAGGTCAAGGGTCAGGTGAGGGCCAAAAGGGTAGAAGAAGAGAGAGAGCGAGAGAGTGGAGGGGGGGGGGCAAAAGGAGTAAGAATGGTTTATTTTCAAATTCAAAGTACTGTTTTTGAAATTGGAACTAAAAATTAAACTGTCTCTGAATGTTAAGTAGCGTTTACACAGCGAGGGTTCTCATTTTGTGGACTCATGTTTACGTGTCTGTGCTCCCTGCCATCACCCACGAGGACTGAGACGCCCTCAGCGAATCTCCATCATAACGCTGAGAAGGGAGGAGGAGAAGGATGAAAGACGGAGGTTAACAGAAACTGAAAATTGAGGACGAGAGAGAGAGAGAGAGAGAGAGAGAGAGAGAGAGAGAGAGGGGGAAAAAGAATAAATGAGCACCCTTCCTCCTCACTCTCTCCTCGGGAGCTTATAACAAAGTGGAAAGGGGTGTGAGGAGGG